>NW_016176664.1:0-9044 GCF_001687245.7 Rhagoletis zephyria | reverse complement strand
TTTTTTTAAATTCGTGGGTTTATTACAAAAGTGCTTATTAAAAGTGTGCAAAAGTGATGGCAACCAACGAGGAGCAGCGAGAAGCTCTGACGGCAGAGTTAAAAGCCAAAGCAATTTGTCGCTTTTGTCTTTCTCAAACGACCGACGATCTCACTAACATATATGCAAAGAATAGTCCGGTTAAATCTTTATTCCCGCTGCCGGTGGAAATAATGGCTGTGGCCTCTATAGAGGTAAGTAATCTACTTGCAATAAACATAAGGAAAATAATTGTGATAAATTTCGAACATTGTCTAACCGCGAAATTGGTTTGTTTCCTAAATAGATTTGTTATGATCCCTGCTTAATGCATATACAGGAAAAAATGNATTTCGAACATTGTCTAACCGCGAAATTGGTTTGTTTCCTAAATAGATTTGTTATGATCCCTGCTTAATGCATATACAGGAAAAAATGTGGCAATTCTAAATTCCGCGCCAAATATTAACTACTAGTTTGAATAAAATTTTAGATCCACTTTGAAGCTGTTTATATTTATAAATTTGTTCATTGAACACACAGGTCTACTTACCATTAAAAAGCGTGGATATTCCTATTGTTTTTGGGGGTTGTCCGTGTAGGTGTTTATGGACTGACAGCTTGTTGGCGGAACTCGGTCAAGAACAATAATCTTCGCTCACTGCGGACAAAGTGCAGCTACAATACCGATGNTTTGAAGCTGTTTATATTTATAAATTTGTTCATTGAACACACAGGTCTACTTACCATTAAAAAGCGTGGATATTCCTATTGTTTTTGGGGGTTGTCCGTGTAGGTGTTTATGGACTGACAGCTTGTTGGCGGAACTCGGTCAAGACAAAGTGCAGCTACAATACCGATGTTGTCGCAGCACGGGCAAGAGCTTTAGGAAATTTTGATGGGGCGCAGGCCATAGGCAGATAACTACTATACATATCATATATGTACATCAGTTGTTTCCGATTACCTAGATCCGATAGTTTGGCGAACGGCCATATCAACTTCGTACTAAGTGCCACAATGCACAAAATATGTTTTTTAACTAGTTGAAGAAACTTTTAAGTTCAAACATTTCATTCAAAACANTACATCAGTTGTTTCCGATTACCTAGATCCGATAGTTTGGCGAACGGCCACATCAACGTCGTACTAAGTGCCACAATGGACAAAATATGTTTTTAACTAGTTGAAGAAACTTTTAAGTTCAAACATTTCATTCAAAACCAGCCCCCCGAGAAAAATCAAAGACGCACACCACCAAAAAGTAGTCTACTAAATATGTATGTATGTATGTAATACAATTTCTTATTTTAATTCAAGTTAATTCATTATTTTAGAAAAAATACGCTTATGATTATAATGTAACGTCTTCAAAAATACATTTAAATTCAGTTAAATGGCAAAATTAAAGCAATGAAAATGGGGAGCAGTTCAGTCTCAGCTTTAAATACACACTAAAATGTGTACTCTGTCGCAGTTGTACAATGTAATGATTGCTTAATGATTATCTATCAACTCCTTTTACCACATATATGTAATGTACCATGCGTGCATACGCGTGTAGTACATATATTTTTGCAATGATGATTGTAATGTGTAAAGAATTTCAGACACCTGCTATTTGTGCCACGTGTCCAAATGGTATGTTTTGAATTAAGCGCCTTTAGATGGTTTGTCGGTAAAGCGCAAGATACGAGTCAACATTGTCGTAATGCATGGAATTTGTTTCTGCTGATGCATTATCGGACAATCTGGCACGCAAGACTCAAAGTCGACTGCAACACGCTGATTGACGAATGTTAACAAGGTTAAAATATCGTGTTTTTTCCCATTAGCATTCAATTCATCCACTAGTGACTGCATAAACCAGGAACCATTAGTGGTATTACGCCAAGAATAGAAGCCTGGTATGGTTGAATAGGCAATAAGAAAATCGGCATGAACAGGAATTTTATAGCTCATAGATGTTTCGCCATCGGTTTCAGTCTTACGCATGAGTACTCCAGGGTCGAAATGGTCGCCCTGACAGGCTTGAATAAAAAATAATTTGGGCTTTCCCGCTAGAGTAGGGCAAGTATGTGCGCTAAAGTAGTGCCAAATAGTATCTAATTTATATTGAACGTCCTTGGCGTAGAGGTAGCCGTGCTCCCCATGTGATAGTATGGCGACGGCAATACAATCGTTATCGGTGTGATCCTGAGAAGCAGCTGAAATTTTAATATTTTTAATAAATACAAATCGTAAAAAAAATATGTGCATACCTTTATCGACATATTTGAGAATTTCTCTCAATTTACAGTCTTTATAGATGTCTACCTGAAAATCAAGCTTTTTGAGGGCAGCTCCTAACTTTTCACAGTCGACGTTTGTACCTTGTCGCGATTTTAATGATGGAATATCGAAATATTCATGGTTGAAAATTAAGGCAAGACCTCGATTTTTATGATTCATGTTGTATTCGCTCGCATGACGCTCAGTGGGCATATACGCGGTATATTTGTTCAATCTTTATAGTAAGAAAAACAAAATATCTCCGTTAGACCACAAAAATGTTTGAGCTTATCAGTACAATATAAGCTGAAAAAGTTAACCTAAATAAAATTATAATACATGCATACGCTCAACTAAAAATACCAAATCGTTGCATTTGCTTTTATCAATATCGTTATTTGTGTGCGACGCGCAAGTATCGAAATATTTTGCATCATAATTATTGAGTTTAAGTTATCACAGCGCACGGCAGTGCGCGCAAGCGATTAATATTTACCCTGCACTAGCATCGTCAATGTTTCCATTGGATCCAATCAAATTGTTTTCTCCGCCCGCGCATTTCTCCCGTCCCGTTGGTTGTGCATCTAGCTTATCACGACCCATCATTAGTATGCCTGTTTTGTCCTTTCCACAAATGTCGTACTTTATGGAAATGCATTCGTCCGTCATCACGTTATTTCGTTTTCAATTGCAGGTTTTCCCTTTTAATCAGTCTCTTCTTGCATACATATACATACATACATTTGTATATCAATATTGAAAAATCTGCGTAGTTTTTGCTCTGCAGGTATGATTTATGAATTTCGATCCGAGATCTAGGTAATGCGCTCTACACAAAAACCTCCAAAAATATTTACAGAGTTTCTAGTTCGTGTGTAAGTGCGCAGCAGTTGTGGTCTAAAATTCGTTTAGATTTAATTCATATTCGAATGAAAAATAGTTTTCACAATACAATTCTCTACCCAAAATGGATAGACCACTTTACAAACCGTGCCCGTATGTAGCTAGCGATTACTCTGCTGCTAGAGGTCAGTACGTTTAATACTAATAATGCTCCTACTACTGTAAATTCAAAGCAACAAACAAAAGCAACGTGCCGAACAATCAATTGCATAAAATATCAACCAACGTTAAAAACAACACTACACTTGTTTGCTAGGAAGAAGGCAAAAAACTGATAAATACACATGAGGCGAGACGCCGCGCATTTTGTTGCAATGAAATGGAATTGTTATCGGAATTTCCGAAACAGTGTTGCGTTTTTGTGTTTATGCGCTAAAAAGGGATAAGTCAAGTCAAGGTGAATTTATGTGGTATAATTAGACAAGCTGGTTTCTTGCTCTTTCATTCGCGCATTACAAGTCTTCTGTTTTTGCTTTTACTGATTTGACAGCTTGACCGAAAACCGAAATACATACATAAACATTTTTTTGCATTATTGCTACCACCTTATATGAATTTGTCTTGAGTTAGGAGAAGGCCCCGGTCACACACTCTTTAAAATATTTCTCCCCGACTGCAGCATGTACTTTTTTTTCTTAGGTGATAATTAAAAAAATAATTAACTATCCAAATAAGTTTAACTTTTTCATTCGAAGTGGGGTAATTTTTATTTACATTTTACTATAAATTGTCAAATTTTGTTTACCTTTTGAACAGTACAAAATGAACATTAAAATATACGCAGCATGATTTGCTCTGGTGGTATTATGTACCTGTTCAATATGCCATGATATTTAGTTTTTTTTTTTTTAATCTTCGCATACATATTTTACATATTCAATGCCTTTGTCTAAATATCAATAAAAGCTGAGGCATCAAAGACGGTGAAAAGTTTATGGATTTTTTTTCGTGTAAGCATTGAATTATTTTTTGCCAAAAAAAGACGCTTGGCAACATTTTTCAAGGTTAGCTCAAGAAATGGAACTTGCAGTGTGATACAATGACAAAAATGCATGTAAACAAAATTCGTTATTTTTACACATATCAATCACCCTGTGCTATCCAAAATGGACGATACTGTATCCAGGAAATGTGGCTCCGGAAGCATTCTCTTGCATTTTTTACACTTTTGGAATGTGATCATCTGGGATGTAACAGAGGCTCCCTGGTATAATTACTACAGAAAATGCATATAAAAAATTGCAATGTTAAGCAGCGTTTGCATTGTTAAAGTTTTTGTTGAATGCGAGAGTTGAATAGTGCAAACGGCCTTTCAACAAATCGCTTCGAAAGAAATTGGTCGGCATCCAACTTTCGTTCAACTTTTGATTCAGCTAACCTCCTGTGAAAGTTGAATAATGCAAACACTGCTTCATTACAACTACAATGAGTGATGATAAATTATTTCGTGAATTGGCCTACGCATAAACTTAGTATATGTAAATCAGATTATTGTTAAGTTATTTCAAAATAGTGTAAATAGTGCCTAATTCTTAACCAAAATAAATAACTGCATTTATATTTTCTTTTCTTATTTATTTTTGTAGGTATTTCTAAATGATGGGATGCCTTCATCGGTATGTTTGAAATGCCGTTTGACATTTGATTATTGCTATCGCTTCAAACAAATGTGTAAGAAGGCCGAAAATTTATTAACCCAAGTTCCACTTCTTGGAGAATGGCCTGCCCCCTTAATAAAACCAATTATACCGAAGGAACTTTTACCAAAACCAATCACTCCGCACAAAGAGGATGGACCGATAGTACAAGAAGTGTATATTTTGCCTTCAGCTAGTAAAGAACAGCTGTCGCCATTGAAATACGGTGCTAATGTAGGCGGATCAAAGGCAGCTAGTGTTAAAACATACACTTCAATGTCAACGCCTAGAAAAATACTTAACTCCAATCCTGCCGATTTGCCGGAGCCGCCCATGCCAATGCGTTTTAAAAAAGAGAATCGCGATGAAGCTTTTTGTTTCCTAACAAAAGTAGAAAATAACGAAGAAATTTCTTTAGACGATGTGCAACGTTTAATTGCTTCTGAAGAACTTGAATTCACCACAAACGATGTGGCATTCAAAGAAATCACTCTAACTACTCCAGATACTTCAACTGTGAAAGAACAAAAAAATAAACCAAAAGTTTTAAACAAATCTTCCATACGCATATTGAATAAGGAAGCTGATATAGAACTGGAGCCACGACTTAAACACCCACAGCTGAAGAAAGACAATTATGGCAATGTTTCTATTGTTACTGAAATACTCGATCCAAATGAGCCCTATGAACCTGAACCAGATCCCATAAAAAATGCAGCTCCCGTTCAAACAAATGTTTTCCCATGCCCTCACTGTGAGCGCACATTTCCCTTGTTGCAGCTACGTGACATCCATGTCGTGAACCACACACGTGAACGTCATTTTCCATGTACAGATTGCAACCGTTCGTTCTTTTCCAAATATGACCTTCAAAAGCATGCCCCAATACATACGGGCGAACGCAAGTACAAGTGTACAGTTTGTTATCGAGGTTTCACTAGACCTGCACTATTGCATAGACATGAAAAAATACATACCGACATACCCAAATTTCTTTGTGTATTTTGCGAGAAGACATTCTTGTCCAAGGATGATATGGAAAAGCACACTGAGCGCCATCGTAAGAACAGACCATTCAAGTGCAAAATTTGCTCTAAAGCATTCGCTTTTAAGCAAGGTTTAGAACGTCACGAGGTAAGTTTAGATTGCAATATGTGCTATTTCAGTTTAGTTGTACATGGTTAATTAAAATTTTCAGGTAGTGCATTCCACCGAACAGCCACATCACTGTCAATACTGTGATAAAAGTTTCTGCACACCTTCTAAATTAGCTCGTCACCTGGTAGCACATGCAGGAGAGCGACCGTTTCCGTGCAAATTTTGTTCAAAATCATATTTGCTATCGCATCACTTGTCGCGCCACATGCGTACTCATAATGAAAGCGTTGTTATGTATTCATGCAACGAATGTCAAGAGCAATTCAAGACATGCAACGAACTCGTTTTGCATTGTACTGTACATGCAACTATAACACTAACTTGCCCCCTATGCCAACAATGCTTCGAAGATGTTGCATCAGTAACAGCCCATATTAAAGAACATACTAATAATGACGCGTTCGCTTGTGAATTCTGCGATTTAATCTTCCTTACTTATAATGAAAAAAAATATCATGTAGAAACAGCTCACCCCTCAGAACTAGCAGCTTACGCCGAAGATGAAAGGAAAAACCAACGCGAGATGAAAAAGGGAAGTGATGAAGAGTTAGATGAAGCGATGGGGGGGTTTATTTATGATAATATGCCCACAGGCAATGAATTCCCTACTACAACCAACGCTGGTGAAGGTAAGTAGGATCTTAGGCCAATGTTGCGCTCTGTATTGAATTTTAAATTACTCTTTAAGTTGCAGCCGATGTTAGCCAACAAACCGTTGAAGTAACTAAAACAGAGATTGCCGAAGAAGAATCACATTACGACGTGGAATACCTTAAATTAGAGGAACTTGATAATGCGATCGATACGGAGATACTTAACCAAATGCTCGAAGACCATGAACCAGTTAGTAAGAAAATTAAAGTTAATGACGAAATTAATGTAGCAAACGAAGTTGTAAACAAAGATGTAACAATGAAACGCGAACTACCAAGCGGCAATGTAGAAAATATAGCAGAAAACACTCGAAAGTCACCTAGAAATGTCGGTGCGAATCGAAGCTCAGCAAATATTGGTGTATCTACCACAAATCAAGTGAAAGTAGCGCAGAAAAACGACAATGTCGAAGGTAGTATTGCTTCCACCAGCAAAGGTTCAAAAACTGCACACCAAAGGAAGACCACAATAAGGAGAGGAAGCACATCGACTGCTATTGTATCGGCAACACCAGATACAGACAAATTGATCGCAGGGACCGAGACCGAGCATTCGGGTAATAAGGTTGTCAAAATGAAATTTAATGAGAAAAGGATGAGAGTACAGAAAATTGTTGTCACAAAAGCAGAAGCCGCAGCTATGGCTAAGCAAGGACGTTTACGCATCAAGGACGGAAATTTGATCCTTACACAAAAATCATCAAAATAAATTAATGAACCATCTTTATATACATTCATATGTACTATCTGAATTAATATTTTGGTTATATGTTGCGAAATTAAATATAAGAATACTTACAATACTATTACAACTTTGTTGCCAACTTGCTGGTGCACAACTGGAAATCTGCTGAAATGCTGATGTAGGCAGAATCGTTTACTTGCAGAACTTATGCTCCTTCATAAAAAGTAACCGTTTTTGCTCAAATACTCTAGGGACGCCCAAATTTCTGCGTAGATCGTGATCTTTCATAAAAAGTAACACGGTCTCATTTGAGGCCTGAGGGCCACAGTAGTCTAATAACATTTCAAAACAAGTTGAGGTGCATCTTGATATGGATTACTAGAATTGGCACGGTAATTGCTCCAGCCACGCCTTTTTAGTTATCTTTTACTTTTATATGTAGCATCACGTAGGAGCAATGAACTTTTTAGTAAAAACCCGAATTTACCTTTAATACATTCTTCTTTCTCCTGTTATTTAAATTTTTTTTGTAGATATGCCCGCCGAAACAACGACTCCCCCTCCACCCCGTGGATTTACCGGTAGATAGAACCGCCCGTCGTGAAAGTGTCATATGTATGTGCTCTAGAAGATGTGGAAGACATAAATTCCAGTTTACAAATTTTTTATTGCACAGGTGTCTCATACAAGAGTATATTGCTGAATGCATCTTAAGTCTGATTTTTCATGAAATCTATACAAAAGCTACCTCTGAACCCGGAACAGCTAGGGTGTAGAAAATCGAGATTTACGATCGAATTGTTATGTATTTATTTATCAATCGAAATCATTGTTTAAATTTTTAAAGAAATCAAATCAATTAAAAGCGACGAATGACGCGAAGTAATGTTAAGACCCGTAATATGGCTCTCCTCAACTCGGCTACAGCAATGTTGCATTTATACGACTTAATCTTCATAGCCATCAGGCAGTGGGTTGACATGGGGATTATGGAATAGGCTTTTGTTGCCATCACCCCATGGGAATCGCTTTTCCCGGCGTCGCAAATAATCGTATTTTACAAATTCATCGCGCGGGTGGTCGTGTTCCTCTTGATGCTTCAAGTAGGCATTCAACATGCAAAGTCCCACAGCAGGAAGTGCTACAAAGAATGAAAGACGCTTCCAAACTTTGTAACCACCTAAAATGGATGAATTCCGGTAAGTTTGATCATTTTAAGAATAAGCGAAATTACATAACCTCCCACTTGGCTAACCTCCTCCTCCACTCTGGCCGCAAGGAAGGTTACGAAAGTTTCTGGTATTTCTACTCACCAGAATGTTCACCAGCGGTGGCAGCAGTTTCAACTGCAGCTCTGTTGAAGCTAATAGAGATTTGACGTCGAAAAGCTTGTGAAAGAATGGCAGCCATTTTTCGTATCTTCAATAGTAAAATCCAAACACAAATGAATTTTTTTCAATAAAATCGACGACTTCTTCACAGGGACAACTGGTGACAGCTGAAATTAATCTTGATGTTGCCAGACGATTTTTCAAAAAAAAATCATCACCCTGTGGTAGAACTAATCAGTGTGGTATAACGAGGTTATCTACCCCATTATTTGCTGAATGACCCACGGCACCAGAGCAATGGCTAAATGTTGGCTGGCGACCAACTTTGTTGAAAGCGATTAGTTGAAAGGCCATTCAACCAAAAGTTGAATGCAAAGTTGAACAATGC
>NW_016176663.1:4803-9044 GCF_001687245.7 Rhagoletis zephyria | reverse complement strand
GTAAGCATTTATGTACCTGTAACTGAAAAACAAAAAAAAAAACAAAAAAATAAAAGAAATCGATGCGGCTTATCAGAGCGTAACCATCTGCAGTTTTTATTGGCTTGCATGAGCTCGAGTTTTTTTTAAATAAAATTATATTGTAAGAACCTTTCAAAACTTCAGTTCTTTGTTTTGCCTTTGGAAACTCACAATGCTGGGTTTACATACATATATCGCGGATGGATTGTGTAAAATAAGTTCTCATTAGTGGTATTCACCAAATTGAGCAAGTGGCAGGCACTCTGGCAAAAGAGCAGATCAGCTTAAGCAACGACTGTTGACTGCCCGGCCACTTGCTGACTTTGGTGAATACCACTACTGAGATTGCATCATAACAAATGCAAGTATTTTTTATTATATATTTTCTTTATTATTATTATTTTTTTTTGTTATGCTTTGTACGCAAAGGCTAAATGGCATTCAGGAAACTGCGTTTCAGAATTTCTTAAACAATTTCGTAGCAACGTCCCTGTTGGTAATACCATGTACTGACCGATAACGAAAACACTTTGAAAACGAGTTTTGGGATTGTGGGCTGAAGGCTGTTCACGCCGGGTAACTGACATAACTCCCACGGATATAACTTCCATGGGCGCTTGGATGTTATGTCATACTTAATTTCCACCATAGCTCCCTGAAAATTTCCATGAAAATATCTTGGAAGTTATGTCATGACTTAACTTTCAGAATAATTAGATCGCCAGATAGGGAGAGCGCCATCCAATGAGTGAGCGGAGTGCTCCGCCTGGCGATCCCACATAAGCTTATTGTTTGCTTGTCCGGTGGATAATAACCATCATTCATAACTCGCAAAAGTTGGGTAGGAGTTGCATTCTTTTCTGGGATTAGAAGCGATTGAAAACAGAAGAAATTCCCGTTAATAGGAAAACATTTTCCCAATGCAGCATCAGCTTTCTAAAATCGATGTGGTGCGCAATTTAAACTGCAAACCAACAGTTCATAGTTATGTCGAAACCTCTTCGCACCGGCTGTTAGTGTTGACATTTCTGACATCATTTTTTTACAGGTTTACAACAAAAAAAAAGAAAAACAAAACTAAAATACTTTTATTTCATTTTCTTTCATTAACAACGGTAATGGTAATGCTAATGGTAACGGTGATGCTAAGGGAAATGTTAGGTGTAAAGGTAATGATAATGACAACGGTAATTGTATTAGGAATTGTAATGTTTATGGTTATGATTTTAGTAACCGCAAAACCGATTTCTTCCAAATTGGCTACACATGTATGTATGTATGTATAATTCTTGTGGTGTTACTAGGCAACATGTTGAAAATTTTTGAAATCGCTCTCTTTCTATATAACCTATGCCAAGAATACGAAAGTTGGTTTCGCTCGCAATTAAACTTTTTTAATTATTACATTGCTCTTATGCCGCATTAATTAATGATGTAACTTGCTTTGAAAATTAAATACACTATCATTTAATTAAACCAATTAAAGTGAAATTTTCACATCACACAATTGTTAGTTATTGTTTTTATTTTCTTACTTTTTCATACGAGTATAACAACAGAGATAAAAAGGCTCAAAATATTCAATTTTTAAATACAAACAATACTTACCTTCTAATTATAACTCGCCACTAATAATAACTTCGATAATGTTGATGAGATATATGTACATTAGGGCGGGTCAATTTGTATGGATCGATTTTTTTCGACATCGTTCCTAGCAGATTCGGACTCTTCATAAAATTCTAAGAAAAAAATTCCCCCAAACTATAGCTCTAAAGTCAATTTCGTGCCTGCGCAATTTTAAAAGATGATATCTTTAATTGATGCTAAGTTAATATGCAGATTAATATTTACTAAAGTGTTACGAATGTTATTTTTTTTAATACAAACTTGTAATTGGGGGTTTTTTGATGCGAAGAATTAATTTTTGATATCTATTTCTCATTTAATGAACCGCAAGATGTCGCTACAAATTAATAGCCCAGTAAAAGTTAGCTCAAAAAATAGGGGTGAGCTTATAATAATTTGCATAAAGCTGAAAATTGGTACTAGCTAGCTTTTAAAATTGCGCAGGCTCGAAATTAATTTTAGAGCTATGGTCTTAAGGACTTTTTTTCTTAAATTAAATAAAATTGACCCGCCCTAATGAACATTCATATATACTCATGGTCTGCTTACAACCAATTGATCAGGACATTGTTTGTTGCTGTGTTAAGTTGTAATTGGTTGTAATATTATGCCAGATTTCTGTGATATTCAATTAAGATCATTAGCGTTTATATAAGGCGCGGCAATGTTTTGAATAACAGCAGGTTCAAAATAATAATTTTATAAACATCTACATATCTGCACCATGGTACAATTATTACAGGTATTGTCTTCCCAGAGAGCGCATACTCCGATCCGCCTTGTTTGAAAAACATCATTGTTACCTACACTAAAAGGTTTACTTCTAGGGGAAAGGGATATTTCCATAACCGATATCTATATACATATGTACACGTATTTTTTTGCAGAGAACTTATTTAGGGCCGGTTGCTCAAAGCCTGATTGACACTAATCATCGGTTAACATCGTTATCGACATCTTCGATTTCATGATAACACCTTTAGATTTGTTATTTTTTGGTTCACTATAGCCGTCATTTTCAGATTAAAGTTTTTTGATCATAAATTATTTAAAAGGTTCATAACGGTTAAAAATGATCTAAAATTTAGGAGTACCGTTAATTGCTTCATGATCCATTAATCGGAGCTAAACCAAATTAGTATGGGATCAGCCTTGAAGTACCCCTTTTCCGACAAAAAAAGAATTATCTAAAAATACATATTCCTATTAATTGACCGCCTTCCTTTTTTGAAGTCGGTTAGAAGGAGCAAAAAAAATTGTACGGTTTGCCCGGTTACTCAGTGTACTGCCAGAAAATGGGCGAAAAATTGAAAAAACCTAATGCCGAATTTCCACTAGGTATTGAAATGACAAAAAATTGGTGCCATTTAACAAACGCCATGTGGAACTGAACTGAATTACTAGTGGTATCCACCAAAGTGAGCAAGTGGCCTGGCAGTCTGGCAAATGAGCAAATGAGCTCAAGCAACGAGAGCAAACGTCAGACTGCCAAGGCGCCTCTATATATAAGGTGGTGTTAGTAGATCAGCTGATTTTGTGTATGGATTTCGCCTCACGGCTTCTTCCCACCATGCAAAACATGAGAATGAAAAATAATCGTGCCATTACGTTAAGAAAATAATCATTAAGTATACATTTTCTGTCATTTCAATGCCTAGTGGAAATTCGGCATTAGAAACGGAATTAATTCTTTCTTTCGCTATGGCGCTTCCTACTTTTCAATCCTGTCTATGGTATAAATTGGACGCTTTTGGATAATACTGTTGACGCGAAATTTATAAATTTGGGAATTTTTGAAAACTTACATGTTTATTCCAAAATTTACATGAAAGAAATGATGTTGGCGATTTGTCACCACGGCAATAAATCGGTAAGTCGCCAATTTGTTGCCATTGACGATTGTTGCATATTTCTCATATTTTGCATGGTGGGTTGTGTCAAATTGAAATATTTTATTTTTATTTATTTTTTTTTCAAAAACAAAAAGTCATGTAAATGTTTGTTTTTGTACTCCTGCTAGCACCTTATATTAATTTGCCTTGCATGTAAGTATATATTTAGTTGATGTAACTTAACTCTTTTTGTCAGTGTGGCCATTTACTGTAATTTCTTTCAAGAACAAGTTTGGAACAGAAAAAAAATATTGACACAAGTTTTTTTTTTGTTTTCACAAATTACTTCATATTGAATTTATCATACGAAAACCTTTATTTTGAATTGCATTTACGGTGGTGCAATGCCGCTTCAGCTAACGCACCTAGAAAGATGCATCATCTCGGCTCTGGTTTATTCTGTCTGCTTCGTGGGTATTTAAACCAAAGCATATTCGCCTGCAGGATAAATTCTTAAAGAGTTTTACCATTTAATTTGTTTGCAGTTGTTGGAAATCGGCGGCTGTATAGTCCTTTATCAAGTAATTTCATCAGATTGTGTATGGGGACGTGAAAATTCTACGCGAATTTTCTTTGCATTGATTTGTGTAGTTGTACCAATTCTGCCGGATATATTATACTGCATTATGGGCATTCTAATATCGGATCCGTTTTATGCGCCCTTGGTAAGTTGACTTTTTATTTATTTTTTTTTTTTTA
>NW_016176663.1:0-3983 GCF_001687245.7 Rhagoletis zephyria | reverse complement strand
TTTTTTTTTTTTTATATTTATTTACTATTTGTATTGACATGCAAAACTTTCACTTTAAGTTAATTTTTTTTTTTTATACAGGGTGGCTGCTATAATATTGTGATGAGCTGTTTTTGCATTTTATCGGCCATATTTGCATTTGTCTCATACACTGGCTGTGGTAATCCAGCGCAATTACAAGCGCTCGTAGCTGGCGTCTTAAGCCTTTTGGCTGGCATAATTCACCTGGTATTCATTTTATTTGTCAAAGAAAATCTCGATGAAGGTGAAGTTTTGTTTAGGAAAACATTTTAGCGGAAACCTGTCATGACTGGTGTTTTAAGTTTTTTTTTTCAAATAAAATAAGAGCATTAATTCTACAATGCATTCATATATATAACCTCAAATCAAGACAGACTGCGCCATTATTCACTTTTCCGAACCTTTTTGTACCTTACTACCAAACTTGTTACCAACAATACGCAGTTTACTTGGCCAAAATGGGACAAAAAGTGGTCGAAGGAGCCGCAGCTATGGTGGCTGCTAACAGGCCATGTTGCCATCGAAAGGCACGTGGAGAGGTTAGGGGTACCCCAAAACGACTTCGGCAGAAGCTGCAGAAATAAAGAAGAGCCAGAAATCTTACGGCATCTGTTATGTGAATGCCCCGCACTTTGTAGTAGAAGATGAAAGTTTATGGGTTCAGGATTCTTCGAAGACCTAATCCACATAGCATATGCCTACCGCAAATTCTGGGTTTCCACAACTTTCACACGATGGTTTAAGTAGGGGTTTCTAACAACCTCCCAAAATCAATGGGGCGTTTCAGCGATCTACAATGTGGCTGCGTCACTGTCGACGTGGGAACCGGCATGTCATGTGCCAGGCACATATGTACATATATCAAGGCTAGCCCGACCGTTCGCCCATTCACCTCGAAGCTGTAAATGGTGGTCTTTAGTAGTACCTAAAACTTTCAAGCCTTTTGACTAATCGCGATAAGACTGGACCCAAATCCATTTGGATATACTGTTTCCGTTGACTTATACGAAATACACTGCCGGCAAAAAGTATTGGCACAGCAAATTTTTCTCAATATATGCAACAATTTTTTTTCTAATATTTTTCTGCCAATTTTTTATAAAAATATCGTTCATTCTACAACAAAAAACATAAAAATATAATTCCTAAACTTTATGCAAAGCTCGCGGAAATTCAGCAAATTTTCAACTTTTCAATCGGATTTTTTAGAATTTTTTTGTAGCCCATTAAATTTTACTATAATAAAGTGCAAGTTTTAAGCGATTGCAAAACCATGCGCATTTTCTTCCATAAGAAAAAAGTGCAAAAAGCCGTCAGCATAAAAAATTTTAAAAATCAACGCAATTTTGCTTAAAACTTGCATTTTATTATACTAAAATTTAATGGGCTACAAAACTACGTACTCAAAATTTGTGAATTTGTTATGTACTCATTTTACCCAACTTCGGTGTAAACAAAAATTCATAACTCAAATAATTGTTGAGTGCACCCCATAATACTATACCTTGTACTATACTTAAATATTGCGCAATACCCAGAGCTATCATTGTGATTTTTTTTTAATTTTTTTTTGAGATGGCATATTTTTAAAAATTAATTTTTTTTTTATAAAAAAATCTGTATGTGAAAAATACATTTTTTTTCTTTTCGTATGCTTTGCAAAACCTAAATTCCACAATTTCCGGGACTTGCAAGTTAATTTTTGATTATCTGAAAAAATGCTTCTGGTATCGTTTTAAAGGGAATATTTAGGGCAATAAAAAAAAATATGTAAAAAATCGAAAAATAAAAATGTCTAGAATTTTGGAATAAAAAAAAAAATCATAAAAGCAAAAGTTAAATAAATTTGGCTCAATTTTTTATACAATGGGCCGTATGAATAAAAATAAGCAATTGCTTTTTCTTAAAATTTCATACCTTTTACTCGATTTATTCAAACAAAAGTGAAGTAACAGGTATGAAATTTTAAGAAAAAGCAATTGCTCAGTTTTTATTCATACGGCCCAATACCTAAAACGATACAATACCTGTAAAAAAATAAAAAATGTCAAGAATTTGTAAACAAAAAATAAATAAAAGCAAAAGTTAAGTAACTTTGACACAATTTTTTATACAATACCTGCCACTGATCTTAGAAGATCTGACAATTTTCAAGAAAGTGTTGCTTTTTTAAAGATATGAATTTTTTAACAATGAATTTTTTTTGTATAATTTAAGTAAAGTAATTTTGAACAATTTCTTTTTAACTAAAATTTATTTTTAATTTAGAGTTTGCAATTTTTTTCCAAGTTCAAAAATTCATATCTTAAAAAAACACACTGAAAATTACATAACCTCTTAACATCAGTTTGGGGTATTTTGTTAAAAGTTTAGCCAACAATTTAAACAAGTCCTTGCTTTTGCGAGTTTTTAAATTGTAATATGCATTTTATAAAGGTAGATCTTTTTGTAACTATCTTAGTTTTTAAGATATTCAAATATTCAAAAAGTAAAATTAGAACACCAGGAAAATTGTGGATAAAGAAGGAGCAGCAGCCATGCTAACAGTTTATGCAGATGGCGTTTTAGTTATCATAAGTGGCAAATGCCTAATGAATTTTAGCACACTGGCGAACCAGACGCTGAAAGCTATTATGGAGTGTTAACGCTAGAGAATACTGATTTACTATTATTCACTGGAAAATACAAGCTCCCTGCTTGGAATAAACCTAATTTGGGAGATACCACTTTTCAACCAAAGCCAAAGACGAAGTATCTTGGAATCGTACTGGACTGCGAATTGTCGTGGAAATTTGATGTGAAGAAGCGGATGTATACATGAACCTAAGAAGACGTTGGGCTGGGCTTACAACTGCATAAAGCTTCGCGGCAGCCTGGGCCAGAACGTACGATCATAGTTGTATAGTGCCATGCTTAACGTAATCCCGCTCCTGGGCTTTGCAAGGTCTCTAGAAGCTGGAATAGATATTGTTAAGAGTTCTGTACCTCTTGGATTCAGTCGAGGTATTATCCAAGTATCGTTGTCTTTTAAGGTCAATCCCCTCAGCTTGGTGTTGTGAAACTCGCCGCCATTACTAGGCGCTTTTAACGAGCGGTGAGAGTCGCTCTGTCAATTCTAGCTTGGTTCTCTGCTCCACCGTCAGCTCATTATCAGGAATGAAGACCACCCGGGCAATGTGAAAGAGATGAAGAATTTCGTGCCCATTTCCTTAGACTGTTTTTGTGGTATGACCGGGTCGGGCCTGGGAAGAAGGGCCGCTGGCGTACCTTTCACCGGTTTAGAACTTCTATCGAAGGGTTTGTTCTTACTGGCATATTCAGATCTAAGAGGATTTGTGTTGTGCCGTTTAGACCCTTTAGGCGCAGTCAAAGCAATTACCGGGCCTTTGAACTTGGTTTTATTGCCACGCCCGACGGCAGCGCTTATGCCCGTACAGGGATCCGAGGTTCTGTTTGCATTATCTATTACACAGTTTTTTGGTTGATCACCTGCTCAGATGAGACCTTTCGGTGTACGGAAGGAAAGGAAGGGGAAGTGGCGAACGACACAGCAAGACCACCTTTACTCCCGGAGGCGGACAGGTATTCGGGAGGCTTTGTTGGATAAGGATTTTGGTTGTTATCCTCCTCCTCGAACCACATTTTTGGAGAGGCCATGAACCGTCATTGACAAAAATGCCACACCTGACCCACCTAGGCCCGCTATGGGGCCTTTCTGTGTTTCTTGTGCTAATGAATATTCAGCCTTTTTTAAGCGAAAAAGAGCAAGTGAAAATTGTGATTTTTGCCAATGTTTCCAAGGGATCCCTAGGGACCTATGGGGGCCAGATAAAGCACATATGCGATCATGATTCATGAACATCATTATTTCATAATTGTATCAAGGATATAAATGCATACATATGTACATGCAAACAGAGGAGAACGGATATGCCTCAAAATCAAAAGTTGATCCAAATAAT
>NW_016176662.1:0-9046 GCF_001687245.7 Rhagoletis zephyria | reverse complement strand
TCAAAAAATCAACGCCAGTTATTGTAATTTGCACTTGTTATATAAAAAAAAAACACAAAAGAAGTTCCAAAAAAAAAAATTCAAAAATCAACGAGATTTTTTAACCGGTTGAAACTTGCACTTCATTAGACTAAAATTGTATGAGCTATAAAACTGCGTACCCTAAAATGTTCTAAAGATTCAGATAAAAAAGTTGAAATTTTGATTAAAATTTGTTTAATTCTCCTAAATTTTCTATAAAGTTTGGAACTGTGATTTATATGGTTTTGGTTAAAGCTTGGACGGTAAAAAAATTTGCTCAAAAAAGATTACGAATATTTAAAAAAAAAACAATCAACACGTGGTCATTGGTTTTAGTCGCTGTATGTATATATTCGTACATATACATACTTATAGGGGCAGCACATATAGACTTGGTGAATTTTGTATTGAGAGTACTGTAATTAAATGTGATTTATTGATGTGCTTAATCGAAAACTGAAAAATATGTGGCAACGATATACTGAAATGTTTTCGTTTTCAACCATTTCTTCTTATACTGTAATACTTTAATGCAAATACATATGTATTCAAGTTTTCCATTTCAAGCTCGATACACATCATTCATTTAACTATAATCTATGAATTCTTAGAATTTCTTATAAACTCAGAGCCTCTTGCTGATAACTTTGACAACTTCTCACTTATTTTGGAACCCAGTGAATCTTTCTGATCCGAAATCTTCTTTCATTGGGTTTAATCCCAATCTAGTAATGATGTTCATAGATGACTCTAAAATTGACGGAAGTACTCGTGGAAAGGTTTTCTGCGATAGGCGCTGTATGGGCTGAGCAAAGCAGAATTGAGAAGATTTGTCCGAGCAGTTACAGGCTGGGAGTTCAAAGGACGAATGGGGAAATATGATAGAATTGCTCACCTCGCAGATTCCTGTAGTGCCCCCAAACCCAGATAATTGAAAGTATGCAAAGTATTGAATGATGGTGAGGAAATAAAAAAGAAGAATTGCAAAGCTATTTTGCGCGCGTTCTCACACCGCACACAAACATAATTCATTTCAAATATAGCGTTCAGCACGACAAAAATTTTGCGTAGCCCGGACAGCAAGTGAGAGCGCGGACACATCCTGATAAATCTATGGATCAAGCTCAGGCGCGGAAGAACACAGCTTATGCCTTCAGACTAATGCTTGAGATCAGACTAATAGGCACATAATCTGTGAGCAAAAGAGCCACTATCGGTACTCCCCATGGAGGGCTGCCTATTGCCTCTACTATGGCTCCTGGTTATAAATGAAATCTTGAAATAGTTTAAAAATGTTGTCGCCTTCATTCAAGCTTAGGTTTATGCTATAGAGAAGTCACCAGGTCTTCTACTAAATAAAGCAATAAGGTCCAAGAACTGAAAACGGAGACTGTAAAGAAATGGCGTGCCGCTTTCGAATTACTGGGCCATCACATCTCACTCACAATATTACTCTTTACTGGATTAAAGGGGTATGCAACACCGCTTGGCTTCTGAGATGCCAATAAACGAGCCAAACAACTCTAATGGCAGAACAGTAAAATATTCTAAAAATAAGGAAAACTTAGTTTAATTATAAAAGCAAGCAGCAAACATTTATTGAATATGAAGAACATACTACTAAAACTTTTCCGAATCTCCGCCGCATTTAAGACAAGGGGTTGTGGAGTCAAATTGAATTCGTAATTTTTCGCGCCTGAAAAGACGTGAGCGCAAAAATATGAATATGTAGGTCACATATCCGCGTATTTTAAAAGTTCCCTTTGGGCCTCAAAACGCACAGAAAATTAAATTTTACTACAGAATCGTTCGCGGATGTAAGGTTTCTTAAAACTTTTTCTAACTTAATGGCGAGAGTTATTTAATTTTTCTTCCTTCACTTTGAAATAAAACACATGTTGGAAACTACGTTTCATGTAAGTATGTATGTATGTATGCAATATTTTTGCTTGACGTCAAAAAGTCAACATTGATATACACATGTCCATACATACATACATACATTCATACATGAAAGCATGCATTCCACTATTAGTTAAACATGTGTAGGTATGGCATAAGTAAAACATATGTTTGGGTTAAATAAAGCAAACATTGCGTTCCTGGTATTTTTGATACAAAAATGTTATTATTAACTAACTGTCGAATTTCAACTAAATTGAACATATCAGTAAAAAAAAAACAACTTACATTTCGCAGCTATTTAGCCTTTGAAATATGTGCTTTTATACGTGACAATTTTTTCAAAATTTATGTCTAAATAAAAGCGTGTTGGTATGTTTCATTTAGATAAAACAGAATAAATATATTGAAATTTGGGAAAGGTGAAATATCTTTGCTGTAAAGACGAAATATATTCCATTTTATTAATGTTCATTTAAATTTAATTTGATTTTTTAAACAGGTGACACCCTCTTCAAGGCAATAAAGCTTTCTTAATAACTTCTGTTTGTCATATGTGCCTATGAAAATATTTCCTTAAATTGAATTTTACGTTTAAATAGGTGGCAGCCATCTTTTAAATGTTTTCGAATGTTTTTGTTTGACATACATATTGATTCAATTGAAGAAAACTTTTAAAGAGGTGGCAACAACACCTCATCAAATATATGCAAAAGAAAGCTTTCTAAACCTCTCTCGTGGGCCAGCCATAGTGTAATACTAGCTCATTTAAGGTGTTAATAAAATTTAATTTATTTTTCGGCGTTGTTCCATCTTAAGTGTCATTTTTCACAAACCAAGCTTGACAAGAGTTGACGGGAATTCGTTCCAAAATAAATTAGATTTTAAATTTCTAAACTTGTGGCAATGCACGTCAAAAATATTTTCGAAATAATTATATAATATATATGTATAATATATAATTTCTTAAAACGCTCTCGTTTGACACCAATATCAAAATATTTTATTTAAGTGTTAACTAAATTTATTGTGAATTTCTACACTAGTGGCAACCCACTTCAAAAATATTTGCACACTAAAGCTTTCTTAGATTCCTCTCGTTTTAATAAACATCTTAAAAAATATTTTATTTAAATATATTTTAACTTTTGATCACGTGGCAAAACTCTTTGAAAATATTTTCGAAATAAAGCTTGCTTGACACCCATATCAAAATACTTCATTTAACTTGTTTGAATTTCTGAGGTTGGCAAGTCCCTTTTAAAAACATTTTTTAAATAAACCTCTCTCGTTTGATACCCTCATTAAATATTTCGTTTAAATTGTTATTCAAATAGATTTTAACTATAATAATTGACGCTCAGATTACTGTAGTAATTTATTTAACCTACTTAATATATAACTGATTTTAACTTTTGAAAAATGTGGCAGCTCTCTTCAATATATCACATATATTAGTAGTAACTAACAATTTTTTTTCATAAAACGATGTGGGAACTTTTAATTCGATGTTATGTATCTTTATTATGAAAAGTGAATTTGGATTGTTTGTTAGTTACGGCCTTTGCACTTCAGGTGACCATATGTGTCAAATTTCAGTGAAATATATGCATACAGAAGTGCTAGCGTGAAAGAGCAACAAACGCAAAAACTCACTCAAAAACTTTCACATGTGAGGCCTTGAGAGCCAGAGAAGCCTAATTGACAAAAAAAAAATATATATATATATATGTATATGTTGAGCTTAAAAAGCACTATTATAATCGAAACGAAAATAGCCATTTTAGTTTTTTTAATACTACCAAAATTCAACGCGATTCGAGGTTATTCTAAACATCTGTTCACGAAAACTTTCAGGCGCCTGGTTATTACATTAGTAACTTGCCATACTCCGATGCAGTATCGAAAACTTTAAGCTGCAACTCAGATCGTTGTTTCGCCATAACGTGTATGTACATCATACCTACGGTGACCATCCGTCCTGTATTATAAGGGACAGTCCTCTTTTTTGACCCATTGTCCTTATTTATTTTATACGGGACACCAAATGTCCTGTATTTCTTTTAATGTCATGTACTTGTCCCGTATTCGGTCTTTCGACGCCTTAACAGCTCATTAAAATGGCATGCGTATGAACGAGGTTTAAGTGATGTTGGTATATGATCATAATCTGATCTCCATAAACAGTTATTATTTTCTAATCTGAATGCCTGTGATTTGAATCGAGGAATACATACAGTGACAAAAACAGAAATTAGGACTCGACATTTTTAGCAAGGTTTGGCTATTGTTCTATAATTTATTTAATGTTTATTATTTATTTTATGAAAGAGAAGTTCTTTTCCTAATAAAAAACATATATTACCAAATTTCCAACTTTGTGCAAAAAGCTATGAAAATTAATTCCGCAATGTTTCACCAAAATTTCAAACTTTTTAATTAGAATCTTCGGAAAAAAAATTAAGTGCAAGTGGAAAAAGCTGCTCATTGGCTTCCCTTTCAAACATGAAAAAAATGCTTAACATCGTTGCGCTTGATTATATTAAAATTTTACAAATTTTGCAGGGTAAAAATTTCGAGAAAAATATCATACAAATTTGTGATGTTAGTATAAGGATGTTGTTTCAGGGCTAACACATCTAGGATCATTGAAGAAGGCTTTAAGATCCAAGAGTCTTTGTGGAAAAAATTTGCAAAATTATTTTTGGTCCCGTATTCGGCCCCCATAAATATAGTCACCGTAATCATACCAAATGCTGCGCTGTTTTTTTTTTTTTATTTATTCGACGGTCAATGCCTTCGTAACTGGCACCATATGGCCACTTCGCTGCAGAAGTATGTGAAAATCCTGACGGTCTCAAGAGTTCAGTCGGAAACTAACACAATCCCCAACAAGACTTCGCTGGCATATTTAGAACCTTATTACAGTTGATTCTGAGGCCTGCCGCTTTAGCTTCTCAGGACAGATCAGAAAGACGATGAGCCAAGCGGCATATGTAGATATACATACATACATATATGTCGCCGGCGTAGTCATGGTGCTGCAGTGAATTGGACATGGGTCACCGAAGTCCGCAGTGGGCGAATGGTCTCATGGAAGCGCCTAACACATACCCAATCACCAAAAGAAAGGGAGGTGGTGAAGCATACGATATCTAGCTTCATCCTATGTGGATCTACATAATAACGGTCACTCGATTGAGGCGCTTTGTTGGGAAGTTTTCGATTTTTCCTCCTCATAGCCCAAATGTTCCCACTAACTTGAAACTAAGAACACAGAAAGTACCACAGTTAATGACCAAAATAACATAAAAGATGAAAACAAATGAAATTTTAAGACGACACCAAACGCTTTGCAATAAATACACTTCAGAACAAAGTCTTAAAAATTAATAATAAAGTAAACACTGTAGAAATTATTGGAGTCAAATGCGCTGACCTCGGTATAAATAGGTCGTAAGAATGCAAATGTATGGAAGATTAAGACCACAAGCGCATAGATGCACACAGTGTCTGCAGCAAGAATGTGCACGTACTTTAATGGCTTACCAAGAATGCAGTAAAATATGGTCTAATGATGAAGGCAAATATGGCGCTGGCAAAGTATGAGAATAACGATGATATCTACCAATGGCGATGACGACGTTGATGAAATCACCAACTTCAATAAGGAGCCACACGTCGAACATTTAGCAAAATGTACGATTTTACTGTTAGGAGCATTGCGTGCCGGATATGTGGGTACACGCGCCAGCTGACCGACGCTACTGAAGACGGACGCCCCACATGCTCGTATTTGCACGCAGTCATCTGCAGAGTCATCATTCTATACGTTAGTGCCACAACTTGGCATGCAGGGCATGAATTACATATTTATAGGAGTTATTACCTATTATGTACAGTATTGGCCAATACAATAGCACCCCCATTACAAAGTGATATTGTTTGTCACTCATGTTTATTTATTTATTTTTAGGAATTTGCAATTGAAATACAGTTAATTCGCTTCCAAGTTTAAAACTGTGTAGAAAACTACAAAAAAAAATCACCCAAATGTTTGAAAACTTTTTTCTCAGAAGGGTTCGAATTTTTTTGAGTAAGCAGTTTTATAGCCCATTCAATTTTAGTGCAAGTTTAAAGAAGCTAAAAATTACCGTTAATTTTTTAGAATTCTTTTCGCCGCAGGTGTTGCGGGTTTCTTCCAAATAAAAATAAATTCTGTTCATTCGTTATATGGAAGCAAATTCGACAAAAAAAAAATTCTAAAGACTCAACGGAAATTTTTAGCCAGGAGAAAAAAGTTGGAAGCTTATGTGAAATTTTTTTGTAGTCTTTTACAAAGTTTAAAACTTGGGTTTTGTTAGACAATAAACTGTATTTTAATTGAAAATTCTTAAAAACTAATAATTAGAGATAAATGGCAAACTATATCACTTTAAAATGGGGGTGCTATGGATATGGCCAATACTGTATGTATGTAAATACATATATGTACATATTATACTGGTATGTATAGTAGTGACTTACTTCTGGGCCACGTAGAGACATTTATATACTAGAAAGCACCCATAGGACATCATAATCATCATTTTGTAGCCAAGTATGACGCATTGCTTGCTACTACTAAATATGTGCGTACGTGCTCTGTTGGTGTAATGGTGTGAGTGTGTGAACATAAAACAATATTGCTGCAAGTATAAATTCAATTGTTGTTGGCCGGCAGTTGTCCTTAATTTCAAATAAATACAAATAAACATATTTATGTTGAATATACATACCTACCCAGTGGGAAAATGTTATGTATAGTAATCGAAAAAATAATCAGTAAAACAACCCTTTTCACATTCGAAAATGCATTTTTTTCCCCAGGGCGATGTCCTAAGAAAAGCGGGGCATTCAATTTTGCATTACCTAGTATCGAGAAATGAATGTGTTTTAATATGAAATTTTTGGAAATTTTTCAAAACATTACAATGCTGATTACATAGTTAGCAGTAATATTATCGAGAACGCATAATAAAGACATTATATTATTTATCACGTTTGTAATGCATTACTACTTTTCCGACTGGGTATGTACATATTTAGGTACATTCTGCTTGCAGATTGCGACATGAAATCTAAGTGGGAGACTAAGAAGGAAAAGGCAATAACTGCCGACATAGCATGCATTACACGCGCGTCTACAAGTGCGCATAGTACATATGTACTATGTACGCTTGTACGTGTACACGTGTATGGCAAAGGAGCTGAAAGGATGGCCAGAAGGCCAATGAGCTACTTGCATACCAAGAAGTATGTCGAGACAAAAAAGTCAATAGCCACGAGGTAGGGGACGAGATATTACGTCATTTTAGAAGCGAAGGCCTTTGAAAAATTCACCTTGCGTCTATTGTAACCTAAACTAGGGTTCGTCACTAGGTTAGATTAGATTAAGGTGGTCTCCGCAAAAAAAGGGCAGACTTAGTACACCATAAAGCTGTATTTTCCTGCGAAAAACTCCTGTGGACTGAGAGTGAAGTTTCGAAGGTAGCTCCTTAGAGTGTTTAAAAGTGGGAGGCAAGAGGCGTGGACTTCGACCTCGCAAAAACAGAACCTTTATATAGAACGCATCTTACAATCCACCTACAGAATTCTGCAACATTGGACACGTACATACATACCTAAGTATGTATTGTGTGATTTATATTTACAATTGTGGCATCTGTTTTTCAACCACAGCCTTTCGAAGGAAAAATGTCTTTCGTCATGTATGTAAAATGGTGTGGACATAGTAAAAAAGTGGAAAAATCAACAACAGTTTACATGCCGAACTTAGCTCAGTGGGTGAGAACACTGGCTTTGAATGCCGGAATTGCTGGTTCCAGCGCTAGTGAACTCGATGACGAAGTCTGAGAGTTGTGGTGATCTCCGAAAAAGCAGCTATAAATTCTGCCATGTGTAAATTATTGTTGTTTTTTTTGCATCATTTTTCATTAGAAACGGCCGCAAGCTCAATGAAATTGTTGAATAATTTTTTTCTTCAAAGCAAAAAAAAAAATTAAAACTCTTTAAAACAATAAAATCTAGAAATTAAAAAAAATTTAAATAACAAAAAGTAAAAAAGATCTATATACATATTTTTCAACTTAAAGCAAAAAAATTTAAAAAGTAAACACTGAGAGATCCGAGGTTCGAATCCTCGGGCGGCGGCATTTTTTTTTCTTTTTTTAAATTGTATTTATTTTTATTAATTTATTTTTTTTATTTAAATTTTCTTTGAATTTATATTTTTTTAAGAAAATTCTTATTTTTTTTTATTTATTATTTTTTTATTTTATTTTATTTTTTATTTTTTTATTTATTTTTTTATTTTTTTTATTTATTTATTTCTTTTTTTATTTATTTTTTTCTTTTTTTATTTATTTTTTCTTTTTTTATTTATTTTTTCTTTTTTTATTTATTTTTTTCTTTTTTTATTTATTTTTTTCTTTTTTTCATTTAATTTATGTATTTTTGTATCCTTTTTTTTAATGTTCGGGTGTTTTATATTTCCGACAAGGTATTTCTACCTGATGTATTGTGGAACGATCCGTCAGCCCTTGTCAAACTTGGCTTAGAGACAAATCGCTTTCGGCGTTGAACCGAAAAATGAAACTGAAGATGGCAACACATCGAAACCGGGTTGTGTTCAAACCAAATTTGACATCATTAAAATTTTATTTCCAATTTCATTTGGTTTGTAGAATTTATAATATTTTTTATCTTATTTTTTTTTCTAGTTTCATTTTCTTTCAATATTCAAATGTTTATGTCTGTGTTCGTATGGAATAGTAGCTTATGTCGAAAGGCTGGCTTTAGCATAATGCGGCACTTGCAGCATACGATTGCGAATGACGCACTGGCACCGTTGAGGAACTTTTGTGGAAATTTTTACGACAGTTTGTTGGATTTTGGTTTTTAATATTACACTAGATCGAAATTTGTATTCATACGGGTTTTGTTAAAGAATTTATTATATTTTTATACAAAAATTACTTAAATTAAAGTACAAGAAAATTAAATAATTGTTAAATCTTGCCAATAGGTGGTGCATTTAAATTTCAAAGCGGCGTGTATACCTGGCTGCTAATGAATTTGAAGA
>NW_016176661.1:0-9047 GCF_001687245.7 Rhagoletis zephyria | reverse complement strand
AAATTGGCAAATTCAATGGAAATTGCACGCGGAAGCTGCACACGGAAATGGTTGGGATGGAATCAAGTGCTTCTTAAATGTATGCAAATGGTATTAATGTAACAAAAACGTGCTAATAAAAGGTTAAAGAATAAGACTTAGATAAAGAACAATACATTAATGAAAGTAAAGGTGGATACGTAAATAGATAAAGAAAAGGATGAAGGCAAAGGTGAAAAAAATAAAAAATAAATAAAACTAAAAAAGAAAATAAAACTAAAAATAAATATAAATATAAAAACAAAAACAAAGAATTGTAAAGGTAAATGAAAAAATGGAGATCAAAGTAAATTTAAAAACTTTACTCATATAAGGGCAAAGGTTAAGGTGAAGGTGTATGCAGATGAAGAAAATGATAAACATAAAGGTAAAAACAAAGATAAACTTAAGAAAAAGATGAGGATAAGGATACTGATAAAAGTAAGAAGGAAGATAGAGGAAGAAAGATTAATATACAGGTAATTATAAAGAAAAGGATATATGTAGATAGAGACAGACTCAACCGGGAACTATTTAGGGATTTTCGGGATTCTCGGTATAATAATCGATATTTTTATTGATTTTGTTATCGAATTTGGTATCCACACTTTTATCAATCTGGTTATCGATATTTTTATCGCGTTTGTTATCGATAATTTTAGTAGTAGTAAGTAGTGAAAGAAAGATTAAAATAAATTGAATTATAAAGAAACGGATATATGAATGTATGTATGTATGTAGATACACAGACTCAACCTTGAAAAATATTTCGGCATTTTCGGTATTCTCGGGACTTATCGATTTTTTATGAATATTTTGTTATCAATTTTGGTATCGACATTTTTATCAACTTGGGTATCGATATTTTTTCGATTTTGTTATCGATGCTTTATGCATTTTTTTATTGATTTCGTTATTGATATTGTTATCGATTTTTGTAGATTTTGTTATCGATATTTTTTATAGATTTTGTTATCGATGCTTTATGCATTTTTTTATTGATTTCGTTATTGATATTGTTATCGATTTTTGTAGATTTTGTTATCGATATTTTTTATAGATTTTGTTATCGATGCTTTATGCATTTTTTTATTGATTTCGTTATTGATATTGTTATCGATTTTTGTAGATTTTGTTATCGATATTTTTTATAGATTTTGTTATCGATATTTTTATCGATTTTGCTATCTATATTTATTTTCGATAACTTTATCGGTTTTTTATAGATATTTTTATCGATGATACTATCGATTTTTTTTATCTATACACATGATGTGACATCATATGACAGAACATCGCATGATATGACATAATTTCACTTCACTTTTATAAGAACAATGGAGTATAAAGACAAAGGAATACACATTCCCACGACAGCCGGTTCTACGTACCGGAATGACTCGGGTTGAATAACATAAAAGTAATTAGAACGAAAAGGGTAAATGTAGGGATCTAGATAGAAAAACGATAAAATATAACCATAAGTAAATGTATACATATATGCATCGCCAAAAAAAAAGTTGCGGGTTTTGCGCAGGGATTACAAAATGTATTATAGTTTAAGACGTTCACCAAAATAATTCGGAAAAATATTAAGATTTAAGCGAGCTGGACCGATTTGAAAATACCTCCAAAAATGGAGTTTTTTATGAATAAAAATAGTTTCTTATAAAACTTTTTGAAAAAGGTTTCCTCAGATGACAAAGCAGAATACGTTTAAAAAATCTGCATAAAAATATTTACAAATATTTTCAACGGAATCGTAGTAATGAGATTTTTGATGCTATTTTTGTATCCTTTTCAAAGATTGATTTACGAAAAACTTAAATAACTGGGCCAAAACTATTCTGATTTAGACTTATGGGATCTCAGTAGAAAGGTATTATCCCAGTATTTCCCAGTTTTTGAGAAATTAGATTTTGAACTTCAATTGTGATTTCCCAAAAGCCTGCAAATGTAACATAATAATAATAATAATAATATATTGGCGCCAACACTTTTGCTAACTCAGCATTAATTTCAAAATAAATAACCCACCTGAAAAAATAGGCAGAAACACACCCACTGGTAGTATTTGTAGTGCTTCTTGTTGTGATCATCACCATCCGAATTGGCGATACCCGGATAGGGTACAGATATGCCCTGCTTCTTACCGAAATGATCACGTAACGTATAAGTCGAATGAATCCAACAATATGTATTGAGTACGTCTTCTGGAATATCTTTGGTATGAACACAATCGATAGGGTTGCCAACATATTGTCTTGTTGTTATAATCAAAGAGAAGGACATCAAAATCATCACAGTAATTGAGTAGTGTAGACGGAATACTGGCGAATCGGTTTTAACGTGACTGACCTTTACAAGGTTTTTCAATCCACGAAATATATCTAACATTTTTCGCTAAACGGCAACGCAACGCGAAATAAATGACTAAAATTGTGGATTTGCTGTGGATCTCCAAGTGTTCATGTGTATGCGTGTGTGTGCGTATCTAGTAGTTTTTATTTTATTTTATTTTAAATTTCACTTGACTTTTGTGCATTTCTTTTGTTTTTGTGTAATTATGAAAGTTCTTTCGTCGAATTGTTTCGTTGCGAACTGGAGGCAGAGGAGGCAACAAACCAATTTGTGGTTATCGTCTCGTTGTGCGGCAGTTCTTTCTCTTTCTCGCCGGTCCCATAGTTTTGTTGTGACGTATGCAGAAATCATGTGGATTTTATTATATTTTGCAGATCCCCTCCTGCATTTTTTTATTATTATCGTATAATTTTTTGTTTTATTCACTTCAAAATTCAAGACAGCGGCGTAAAAGCACTTGAAATTTTTATGGTTTTGTGTAAATGAATCGTGCTTGTTCGTGAGTTTTAAAAAATGTTGCATTTTAAATGTTAAAACTTGTTCGTACATTCGCTATATTAATATGTACGTATATGTATGTAGGTATGTAAGTGGCAGCTGTAACACTTCACATTATTATTTCGTTTTCGACTTGGAAAAGTTTCATAAAATAAGGCACACTAAAATTGGCCGACTCGGTGCTGCTAAAGATAGAATATGGGGCACTTATGATTTCATATTTCGAAGCTCTTACGAAGTATTGAGTTAATTAAAAGTTTAAAAAATATACTATGCGAGTGTAATAAAATATGATAAGTTAAAAAGACAGTCTTTAGTGAATCATCGCTATTGACCTAAGAAAAACCTGCCGATTGTACCGGTGAGGCCAAAGTAAACGTCTGTCTTAGGCAAAAGCTAATGGTCCCTACATGAACGCACCGTACACCAAAATGGCCCCAGAATTTCATTGTACAAAGGGTTTGGGAAATGTCACGAAAGAAAAACTACCAATGAAAAGAACAAAGCTACCTCGGATGGTTATCCTTCATTTAAGATTCGAGAGAGTAAACCTTTAGGGCTGGTTTCTCCATCTCAACTTAACTTAGTTAAGCCAATTTTCTTGACTTAGTCATGAATAAGCTGTGTAAAACGTAGGCTAACTTTTGACTTAAGTCCAAAAAGTGGCTAAACTAAGTTAAGTTGAGTTGGAGAAACCAGCCCTTAATGTCGTCCACATTCAAAAGGTAAGAAGCTCGCTCCGAGATTAAATTTTTAACCTCTGAGATCGCCTTTCTGAGAAAAACATTGACATCTACCATATCCTATCCTTAAGGTAATGGGCAAGGAAATTCGCCAGCCTATAACATTTTTCATACCTTCTCCTTCCTTGGCAAAGGTACTATATATCTACATGGCAAATTTCATTTAAATCGGATCTCAAATACTATTTTTTCACAGCTTTTATGGGGATCTACCTGTCTGTGAAAGATAAACACAAGGCTTACAGATTATAGCAGCTGGAAGATGATCCAATAGTTTACCAGGGTTGGATGAACGCTGGAATCGCTCCTTGGCATGGCACATGTTGGTAGTTACTTTCTCCATAAAATCATGCAAAATTCTTTAAATCATTCTCGACTCGGAAAGGACTGGGAAAAATAATCAAATCCTATTGAGCGGAAACGACCATTCAACTAGGTATTAAAGATGAAAATAAATCCAACAAAAATCGATCATTTAATTGGCAGTGTTGAGTCGTGACATGGCGGTTCGAGTTGTTACGTAAAACTACGATCATACAACACTGACTTCAAGCGACCTTTGAATACTACTGATACGAATTTCCCACGCGCTAACAACTTAGTTGGATATTTCAAAACATTTCGAAATTTGAACTCTCTGCTTCTCTCACACCACTGTGCGGAGCTTCTTATTTTTTGGCGCAATCTAGTTTGGTACAAATTGTACGCCGCTATGGAGAGAAAAAAGGGGCCACTCCATAGTCGAGCAATGGGACAACGATATCCGGAATTGAACAGGAAAGTCAAACATACCTGCCGTTGGAAAAAAAATTTGGCTAAAACGCTTGAGTGCGAAGAGCTCAAAATTCAGGCCGACTTAGAAAGTTTTTCTCTGCTTGTCAGGTGAGAATTGCCTGAACTCTTACCATTTGGATATGTGAAAACAGAAGCTGTATGAGTATGTAATTGAAATCGAATTCCTCGTGTAAAAATATTTAATTTTGGCCAAAATACTGAGCCTGAATTAGGTAGGGCAAAATCTAAACTTAATTATTTTTGGGTTCCTTTTCCAAGTTGGGAGTTTGAAATTTCTTTGGACTTGGCATATACGCCATTTTCTTAAACTTTTGTTTAAAAAAATACGTCTGCTTATGCATATATATGTACATACGTATGTACTTATGTTACCATTACGAAATTTCGTCAACTTTCTATAGTTTCGGAGGAACACCAGGGCAAAGTTTATTTTTCAACCTGCGTGCAAATGTAAATATTTACAAGTTTTGTTGATTTTTGTTTTCATTTTTGAAGGAAACCAAACACCCAATTCACACACATTTCTAGCACTACCGAGTGGTATTGTGCAGTTTACACAGTGTTACAAGGGCAAATTTGTATGTAAATATCTATAGATATGTATGAGCACATGCCCACAGTTTTTTGTTCCTGCCATTGTGAAATTTTAAGCAAATAAATGAACTAATTTATTGCTGATAGCTGGTATATAGTTTGCTACAAAAAGTGATATATGGAGTTTCCTTTCCTATAATTTTTTTTTTTTTGCAATGCAAGACATTAAGCGCGGAATTTTTGTGCTCTTTTCAAAAACGGTAATTTTTTTACGAAAACAAAAATTACGTTTGCCATTGTTACCATTAATACGTATATAATTTTCTTAATAAAAAAACTGAAATGGTTCAAAGACAAAAATATACTTTTGTTAAAATTTCAATAACAAGCCATGAATGAATATGAATATCAGTGAAAATTTGCCCACGGGATATTTTTTTTCTTGAGTGTCTATTTTAAACATATTTATGTATGTTTTCAAAAAATACTTAAGCATGTATCTACCATAGACCGTTGTGCCTGCGTATGAGTGTAATACGAGTATAGTCAATTGATTAATTTATTTTGATAAATAAGTAAATAAGAAGTCTATAAATTCAGCGACCCCAACTGGAATAATTTTTGGAACAGCACTAAACCACGCAATCTACGTCATGATAAGCTTATAAAAAACAACACAAATTTCAATTAGTATGTTTATAACTCTTGCGTAATCAGCGGTCATAAAACTTGTGTGGAAAGATCTCATGGATTCGCGTGTTCCCCATGTACACTGAATCAGAATACTAACATATATGTACATGTACATTAGACTGTTCCAAGTTTATTTAAAAAAATAAAATAAAATTTTTTGCAAATATTGTATTTATTACAAGGCCGCAAAACCAGATTTTTTCTAGTAGTAGTAGTAGTACAATTTTTGTATGACCTGAAATGTTGCAATTGTAGAGCATTTTTTGTGGTCTGACAGGGCGTATAAGGAACATTAAATTATTAAATTCAACTTTTATAACAAATGCTTTTCCTCCTTTTAAAAAAATTGCTTTCATTTTATTAAATAAATAGCGTTTAACCTGTATTCTCTGGTTGATATAATGGTTGTAATTTTGTATGACATCGCACGTTTAATGATATAGAGATGTGTCCTCTCAGACCAATGAAAAAATTATCTACAATTGCAAGTTTTCAGGACATACACAAATTTTTATACGAGAAAACTACCTTCGTAATAAACAACAATTCGGAGATCAGCAAAAATTACTTTAGGCAACAAAATACCTCCGTTATTTTGAATTTTTTATCTTTAATATCCTGAAATATATTGATAGGATTTGAATTAAACTAAGATTCTTCAAAATGCATTAAAAATTAAAAATCTTGAAGCATAGTATTTCTAAAGGAAATTTTTCACATGTTTCAAAAGAATAATTGAAAAAAAAAATTTTAGTTAATCTTGTTTCGAATTCTTCTTTCAATTGAAACCCACCTATATACATATATACTTATATAAATATATATGTTACCGTCTTATACAGAAATAAATGAGCAAATGGACAAAACTCGCGGCTCCGTGTTACATTTTATGGAGCTGATCACGTAGATAATGATGTTGAACTTGCAGTTACAGTTAATCAGATATTGAGAAACCGGCCCTTATTCTAAAAACTTTGACTGCAAGTCCGCACGTGTTGCCGTGGCCCGAATTTCCGGAAATTTTATTAGGATCGTTTTTAATACAAAACCAATGAAATGAGGGCGTAAGCTTTAGTTAAAAACAACTTGGGTCTTTTTTAGGACAGGCTAATATACATACATATATGGTTACATTAAAAAAGCATGTGGCATGCAAATCTAAGGAATGCTTTCTTGTTCAAAGGTCGAAGCCAATTAATTCCGATTTTGCACTGTTTGACGATTAGCTTTTATTTGTTTGCTACTCATTGTTTTTTTTTTTTCAAAATAAGGAAATAATTTTTGGCTATTTAGTTAGAACAAAATTGAACGCATCTTGTTTTGTGCTGCTTATGGTCAGCATATTCGCAAANGTTTCTGAAATAAAAAGCGCTTTTTGATTTTGACTAAATTTAGCTGAGTTTTAAATCATACACATGTCTTCAGAACGAAAGTAGACAGAGCAAGACCGAAATCAGCACATAAAAATTGGGTAGGCATTCCTCAATAAGCTAAAGAGTGTGTGACAGTCATTGATCAGATATAAATCGGTTACGTAGACACGAGTTTCGAGGGTATGTCGCTGAAAAATGTTACAAATTTAAAATAAATCAGCGCAAGGATTTTCTTTTCAAACTAAAGCGCTTTGCAGGGCATTTTCGAAAAAAATAATTTTTTGGCCGGACCTATGGGTCGCCTTTTTCCATTATTCGGTGACGCCTGCATTCGGCAATAAAAAAAGAGTTTAACGGAATAATCGCAAGGCTTCCTTAGCAAAAGTTTAATTTTTTTTTATTTTATTTGCTGAAATTAGAGCTGTACCTTATAGTAATAAAATCTAAGATCTGGTAGGTAAGTATTAGAACAAGGCACTTGAGGTCAATGAACTTTGAAAGGAAACCAATTGCCTCCCTGAGACAAAAACACAACGACTACTTTGATATCCACTGTAAATTCCGAAGATAAAAATGTAAATAAATAGGCAAACCCTACGTTCGAACCGGGAAAGAAAACCATATTTCGTAGCTAAATGAAAAGAGTACAGATAGTTGAGTCTTCGTAAATCACTGGTTCTGTACCAGACTGGTTTTGGATTTTTCGAAAATCGGGATATTAAGTTTGTTGTGTTCTAAACTACTACTCAACTTTTTTTTTCAATATAAAGAAATTTCTTATTAGGATCCCAGCAAGAAATTAATAGGAAATCAATGCCGACTTAGAATTAATATTTTACTAAGCAAATTGGGGTTTTCTAACAAAAAAGGAAGAGGCCTTCCAGCTCAGTAGTGCTTCATGCCAACCCAATTTATAAACTTGATCTCAAACTACTTCCAAACCTGTACATTGCAGTGGCGTTTCCTGGAAAATAACTATACTTAATGAGTACAGAAAACCGCTGGTTCAGATGTTCGCAAAGATAACAGGCCAGAGACCGAAAATAATCACTGCTTTCTAATCAAAAGATCTCGCCGGCGCAGAAAACTCTTTTGCACATGTGCACACATATAACCCGTATTAAAATTATAAGCGCAACACATATTGACGAATAAATCCAAGTTTCAGACTGGTTGCAATGTTTGAAAAAAATTTTTGAAAAAACTATAATGAAGAGCATGTTTGAAGTAGGTAGGACTTAACGATCTTGTGCATTTTCTTACATATAATGTATGTATGTATTCTAAGAAATCTAATAAGAAGCTGGAAGTTTACACGACAGTTTATTGCACTAAGTTTTAATCTTAGATTTATATGATTTTTGTCAATAACTATATATGTATTTATAAATGGCGTATAATATAATGGCTTCATGTAAAGGCCAACTAAGATACATTTTTATTATACGTAAAAATGTTAGATCGCTTAGAAAGGCCCGGCGAGAAGGGGGAGAGTCGTTGAACACGCTAGTCGTAGATTAAGTAGAGGGCATCAAAAAATACTTAAATTTCTTTTCCACTGTAACAATAAAGCGCGTTTAAATATTTAGTAAACGAACTTATCTCTCAGTGCCTAACCAACTTAGACTCATGAACAGGCTAAGCATTTAACGCTTCCTTAGATAACAACTTGTTGCTATATGGAAAATAAAAAGCACGTTTTGAGAGCGAACTTAAGTAAAATCACAATATGCCATGACTTCACGATGCTGCTTTGACTTCTAAGGAGGATTGAGAACGCCCATAGTTGATACATATCGGTACATAGTGGAGTTCCAACGAATGAGTATGGCATAAATAAGCCCCCTTTGGTTACCTTAGGACCGGTTAAGACAGCCTTTTCTTCTAACACAGTCATCAATATCTGCGCCAGAAACGCTACAAAGCCTATAAGGCTTGACTATTTCAAAATACAGTCGAAAAGTAAGCGAACCTACATACTTATATGCAAACAAATTTCCTTTGGGTTAATATTTCATTTTTATAGGAAATG
>NW_016176660.1:0-9048 GCF_001687245.7 Rhagoletis zephyria | reverse complement strand
ATTTCGGGGTACTATTTTATATATATATAAGGAAAATTTTAAAGTTAGGGTAGGGGAGGCTCGAGCACCCCCCTGCCCCTACTTGGCTACGGCCATGTCTGAGTATGTATAAATATGTAAGTGTACATATCCTGCAAAAATTTGAGGACCAGCTTGTTCACTGGGACCAGGCTGCAAACTAGTAATTTGTTATGCTGACCTGGACCACTTCAAACGTAAAACCCCCTTTTCGTGTCCCATCGGCAATATAATTCGGTTGCCGAATGTGCCATGGTCCAAAAGGAGTAGTTGTCTAGGTGGTCCAATGTTATGCAGCGCTGGACCTGAGATGGTCAGGTCCAATGACATCGCAATGTTAATGTAACCATATTTTCTCCATATATTTGAACCATTTTGGTTACTAGTGTTGGTTACAAAGTAACATGGTCCTGTACTAGTATTGAATCGCGTACTGTAGTGTTGATGGAAATTCAATATTTGAAAGCAAATTTATATGTCTGGGTGTAGCTGAGTGCGCAAAGACGCTTGTCACAATTTGTTGATATCTAGACATGGTCAGGGTTCGAATTCCACTGCAGGCAATATGCAAATTAAATATATGTTTTTTTAAGTTTTTGTCTTGATTATTCACTTCACGGATGCTTTTTTCAGAACAAATGCGGTTATTTTAATATGCGCACAATTGAATTGAATATTTACCAATTTACAGTACTTTCGTTGATATTTATATTAAGATCAATTACGTTTCTATTTGATTTTAATATTTGTTTCCCCTCAGTGTACTTTCAGTTAGAAGATAAGTCAATCGCAGCTGGTTAATACCCAAAGAAAAAGTTATAATCAAAGAAAACATAATTGTTTATACATGTATGTACATAAGTAAATACATATAAGGATGTATTATTATTGTGGATCGAAGTTGGGCTTTAAGCATTACAGGGAAAGTTTTGAGTGGTTTGATTCAGAATGCAGGAAACACTTCAAGTAATTTCTACATAGTTACATATGTGTGTATATTCGAGTATAAACAATACTTTTGCCAATTCTATAGATTTTGCTTAGTATATTCTACAAATTTTCTTGCATTGTTCTCAGGTTTATTTAGAAGATATTTCGAAAATGAGTGTTTCGGATGTATAAGAACAGCACTAAGGGTCATTAACTGATCTATTTTAATGTAGAGTTAAAACAGATATTAGTTAAATTATGCTAAAGAAAATGCCATAGAAAATTCTGTAGTTAAGTTTAACTTATGATTTAACTATACTTTCAAATAGAAAAGTTAACGAGTTAGATTTACTGTGTTAATCCTTTAAAAATCACTCCAACCTGAGGATATATATCAAATTGCGCTCCTAAAGAGGTGAATATACTTAAGTAGCTGTTAGGCACGATAAGTTTTGAAAAGTTTGTCAAACTCACGAACTTTCAAAAGATTGCAGGAGCAGTTACACCTTGCATGAAAAGCTACTTCCAAAATCACGAGTCATTTCCAAAAAACGAACTTAATGATATCACTTTTTGTCTGCTTACGCGGTGAGTGTTTAAAATTTCACTTTCAGCTATGTTGCCAGATTTCTTTTTTATGAAAATTTTACCAGCTTAATGTTACCAGCTTATGAGATGGTAACAAAATTTACCGGTTACAAGAGTACACAGAATGCGAAAAGGGATCCAAAATTGACAGGAACTTTATTTACCGGTTACAAACTTTTTATTACCAGCGCAGAATAGACCTGTAAGTGAGAGGTAACAATTGTAACCGTGTATACAGCTTTTGGAGTACGTGATAGAGAAACGTTCAGAAGCTACACCAGAAAAAAATTGTTGTGTTCTTTTATAATAATAATAATAATAATAGATTGGCGCTTACACATATGTTAGTGTTTGGCCGAGCTTCTCCTCCGCCTGGTGGCGTGCGTTTGATGTTGTTAGTTTGTTCTTTTTATCGTGATGAAATATGTAGTAACGCAACAGTTTTGGCCATTTTTCACAATTTCTGTACCACAGAGCGTCCGGTCCCAAGTTCCTTACAGTGTGGTTTGAAAAAGATACAGAGAAAAAAAGATGGCGAATTCAGAAATAAACAACAATGCATTGTAAAGAGCGATCTTCAGATTTTTTGAATACAATTTCTAAGCCAATAGCTACAAAGGCGACAAGCTAAGTATTTATTACTTCATAGTTACTCGTACGCCATGTATGCACTGCCCCACATACATACATACGTAAATAAATATAGCTTTTTACAGTAGTTTTCATTTGTCTCCATGTATGTAAATCAGTTTATTTTATTGCTCCGTAGGCATTTAAGCACATTTTCTGTTTATTCTCATTTTTAAGATACATCCAAGCGTGACGTTTATTCGCCTCTCACCTCCACACCGACGGGTAATTAAAATAAGTGCTGTACTTTTATGCTGCAGAAAAATTACATTTTTTATGCTTCACATAATCTGTAGGTGCGTTTAAAAAATTATTGCCATTTACATATTAAAATTTGCAGTTTTTTTTTAATTTATGCCGTTTTGTAAAAATAAAAAGAGAAAAATACTACACAGTTGACACCGCAGGCAATGTTCTCATGCTACGAAGTACGATAATCTGTTTATACTGCTGGCTGTTGAACGAAAAATCTACTTAAATTGTTTTTTTTTCCTTAAGTTGTTTTGTATACAAACGCTAGCTGCCAGCATATTTTTTTTCATTTTTTTTTAGTTTTGTGTGCATGATAGGTGTTAGGAAATAAATAGCTACACAGCACTGGTCTGAGTAAAGTCCGTAAGCTCTTGCCTGAATTTACTGTTTAGCACGCAGAAATTAAAAATGGCGAAGAAGAAAACTTTAATTGCAAATTTGCTTTTTGCTAAATACGGTACCTAAAGATTCTTGTGAAGCTGGGTTGTCATCGTTCCCTAGTGGCCTGGTTTTCTATATATTGGAACCAAGTTTCGTGTTTGCGAGAATTAATAGTGTCAAAAGACTATTGGCCTCCCAAAAAGATAACGATAAACGAATCACTATGGGTCTATCAATAGACATTCCACCATTAATTTGAGATCAGTTTGCGAAACACAGCTCAGTGCCCCTAAGGATGAGGAAGCTATGGTTCAGTTTTTATCTTGTTGTGAACGGTACATGCATACTTTTAATTTATGTATATTTTACGAGAAGCTTTTCAAAGGCAGAAATTTGGATCATTCCGATTTGTAGTCACGGTGCGTCTAAACCAAGATTAAATCAAAGGTTGGCGGACATTGGGCAATTTTATACATTTTAAAAATATATGGTTTCTAGTTTCTAAAAGTTAAAAAATGAAAATCATACATACAGGGCTTTTCGAGAAAAGGGACTTTCTGAATTTTTATAAATTATTATTTTTTTTCTTTTAATTTATTTTAGAAAAAAGTTAAGTCGAAATTTTAATGCTCTCACCCCCTACGATTGTCCTTTACCGCAAAAATATACTTATAAAGGTGATCTGAAACCCAACAAAAGTTAAATGACATTTAAATAACAATCGAAAATTAAATTTAATTGCCATTTAAACTTTCATTTGAAATTGGCCCTAAGCGCTTTGAGCGACCTTCTAATATTTTTTGATTTCAAAGTAAAAAAAACAGGAGTATATATATTTTTTTTTGTACAGAACAATTCTATGGGGTAAGAGGATTAAAATTCCGACCTTAATTGTTTTGGACCACACAAATGTATTGTTATTACGATGAGCCATGAGCACGGCGACTTCTAGGGTGGTCCATTTTGCGTGACACTTTACTCTATACGTGAAGGCTATTAATATACATATATACTATTTTGAATGGATTAAGTAGTATACCACCTAGGTGAGCGGGTCTCTGTCAAAATGCAGACGTGCTTCTTCTGACACATTCTCTGCTATAGATGTTTATTGCATGAATCTCCGCTTGTAAAATGGTGGGGAGCTGCGCATTCGTATCGATATTTTATACCAGCTCCAGTTTTTCCATCTTCAAGTTTTGATCCGCAAGTGTACCAAATTTTATCTCTTGCTTTGGTGTAAGGGTTTTCTGTGCTCCAGGTTTCCTAGAAATAACTAGTTTTAGAGCTAGTGCGCCTTTCATGTGAGTTGTCGTGTTTCCGGTTTTTAATTCGGAAGTTTGTGGTATTCTCAGTGCCGAAAGGGTGGCCTCCCTCTCTTACGATGCACTGATTGCATCAGCAGTTCATGCCAAGGATGCGTAGGTAACTATCGGCCTCACAGCCGTGTTAAATGGTCGCGTGCAAGCGAAGAAAGCTCTCATCGCCTTGTTGACGGTTGCATCTAAATGTGCATTCCATGTGAGTGTCTTACCCAGCCTCACCCCCATGTATTTTGTTTCATTTCAAAGACCTATTCTAGTGCCGCCCAGAGTAAGTTCCGTCATGGATAATAATTTTCTCCGAATAAACGGAACCAGAGTAGTTTTAGTAGGAGTAATGCATAATACTTTGGTGTCTGGAAAACTATCGATGGCACTATCTATAGCAGCGATGGTTTTTGACTATCGAAAACATCGATGGTTTTGTAAGCACTATCGATAGTTTTTACTCGGTGGTACCTCTTTCATCTTGTAAATCGGAAGGGACATTTAGCAAAGCAGGGCAAATAATATCCGAGCGCAAGTGCTGGTTGAAGCCAAAAATCGGCGATAAATTGTTGTCCCTTAACAAAAAAATGGCCAAATTTTAGCAATTCTGATCTCATATTCAATAAAAGTTGTTACGTCTTATTTTTGGAACTATTGATTCAAAGCTTTCAATAGTACTCTCGATAGTATCAATACTATCGATGGTTGTGACAACTATCGATGGTCGTGGCCATCGTATTCCAGCTCTATGTCATACCATCTTTGTGTAATCAACAGAACTTTTTGCATGCGGTTGGAGATCGTTTGGCCATGCAGCCCTGTTACGCAGATCACCGGATTGTCTGCATAGCCTTGTGTTTTGAAGCCGTGGCCGNATGACAATTTCTACTGCCATCAATGTCTGGCTATTTTTAAAATTAAATGGTACTTATTCTGTTATTTTCATTCATCTACTACTCCCTTGCAAGTGTTTTTCACTTACTTCTTTGTACTGCTCCTGCACTACGACAAACTGTACGGACCCGTATTTTATTGATGACTCCTTATGGCTTATCTGCTTGCAATCCATTTATTTTATATTATTTCATTTTGTTTTGATGGATATTTTTACAAGAGATCTTTTACTTTGCCTTTACCTCTGTGGCAATCTGTTTGCGCTTCCATGAATGGAATATCTGTACACTAAATCTTTTCTACTCGCAGCAGTTACTTTCGTGATGTTTGTCAAAAAGTCGTTTACTCGTTTGCAAATGCAGAGTCAAGGCCAATATAAAGCAAAACGAAAGTTGAAATTCATTAATTTTGATCGGTTTCGTTATACATATGTACCATATAAATGATAGTGAAGAAAGATTTAAAGCAGATGTATTTTATTTGTACATTAGTGCGGGTCAAATTGTAGTAAAATTCTTTCTTTGACATTTAGATATGCCAAGTAATTTCAACATAAATTTTTGAAAATGGCAAAATTTTTGATAGTTTAACCAATTTTTCGCACTTTATGCTAATTATTTAAAATAAATAATTGTTGTTTTTCAAACTGTAAATATAAAAGAATATATATGTATATATTCGTTGAAATGCAAAATAAACTTGCAAATCTGTGAATCCATAATCTAGGTGTAAAGAAGTAAACTGCGGCAAAAGTTCCGAACTACAATTTATATATTATATACATATTTTTTAATTGAAAAGCTACTGCGCTATATCAGCCAATAACATACAGTCACTTCTCCTGTTACAATATAAAAAAATTGCATAGGTATCGGTCATGTTTGCCTCTTAGTTATTTATTTTTTAAAGTTTTCAATTTAAAGGCAGTTCATTCTTTAACAGAACCCAAGTTTAAAACTTTGCTGAAAACTAAAAAAATTAACAAATTTTCATTCAAATTTCAAGATTTTTTCTCAGAAGTGTTAAATATTTATTTTATTTTTGAGTATGCATAGGCCATTCAGTTTTAGTGTAATAATGTGCAAGTTTCAGTGGGTAAAAATTATCGTTGATTATTTTAATTTTTTTCATCGCATTTGCTTCCATATAACAAATAAATATAATCTGCCTTATCCTGAGTTTCCTGAAAAACTCACCCGAAAACTTGTCATCCGCCCATAGTAAAACCATGGAAACCAAAAGTGAAACGATTGATTTTGATTAAGATTAAGATTAGGATTTAGATTAGGACTGAGATTGAGATTAAGATAAGGATTAATAATAAGCTTAACTCTAGTAAAAATTGAGATATCTTATTGTATTTATTCTGGGCTAACGACGGACGGTGTTAAAAATGGGAAAATCGGAAAATAACCACGCCTACCTCCCATATAACGACAGTTTGCAGAAATTTAAAAACTGCGATATTTAGTAACTACTGAAGCTGATGCGCTCAAAAATCAGAGTAATAAAATTTTTTGGAAAATGAGCGTAGTCCACTTATGATTAAATGTGTATATCTCGGCAACTGCTCCAAACTTGACACAGTTGATTTTATAATAGCAAGCTAGAAATTAAAAAGAAAAATCTACAACAACAAGTAACATCCAAGTTGTAGCATTTTTATTATCTGAAAAGTTTGATAAATAAGAGCCTAATAACATTAAAAAAACCAAATGGCAGTATGGTAGTTTTTGCAAATTTTGTATATAAAAATTTAATATAGCGAGTTTTGAAACAGTAACTTTTACATAGCTAGCTTTTTTTTAGCTTTTCGCTTTCTGTCTTCCATGAAGATTGGGTCTGCTTCTTTTTTACGACGCCTTGCTCTAGGCACCGAGACTAAACGAGGTACCGCCCACTTAGAACTATATTGTCACCAGAAATGCAATAGGACGTAACAACATCATAACTGAAATGGAAAAAGTCTTGACTAATATTTTTTTTTTTGCATAAAATGATGTGAGAGTTGTAATTCGATCAAATTTATCATATCAAGGAAAAACTGAATTTTGAATTTTTTATTAGTTACGGCTTTTTGTATTTCAGCGACGATGTTTGTTATGTCTTTTTGCATTTCAGGTGACGACACACTTACATATGTCTCATTAAGTCAAATTGAACGTCTTAACGAAAATGTTTGAAATAGGGGTAAAACCACCCTGCTTTCCAGTGCTGCCAACTCCAAGGTCAAAAAATCTCATTCTTCTCTGCAAAAAAACGCCCTGTTTATCCCATTTTTAAATTCGAAAATCCCATTGATGAATATTAACTATTAGAAGCTTTTAAGAACAATATACATAGAGACTACTTATAGCAGCCACAATAATTATTTTCGAAAAAATTATATGTTAAGGACTAATATGCACTCCACCACATCCTCGAATTTCGACCTTCTATCATTATTCGCTTAAAAAATAAAAGTACATTATTTTTCATTTGGTTTTCATACTGTTTTTCTATATTGGAATGAATTTTTTAAATAATTTTTGGAAGTATTCATATCTCTGAAGCTACAAAGTCCTTTAAAAAATGCTGACGTCAGAGAGAAAAACTAAAAACGCAGTTTTACTATATTTGGCCCACAATTTCGTGATTATATTGTTTGCTTCGTGTGTTTGGAAATTTTTTCGTTTTTGTCGCACGGTCTTATAGTTGTATATTCCTGAAGTTTGTTTTGCTCACTGCAATCCATTTGACATGAGTTACATGTAGGAATTGCTTTCAATACGTGTAAATCTTAAATAAGAGCTGCACATAGAGTGAAATGTAGAAAAAGGACTTATCATAGTATCTTAAAAAATCGACAAAAAAAGTGTTATTCAAGTACATGTGTTACATCATGCTTTTTCTTACCTAAGCATGCCATTCTCAATTTAATTATTAATTAAGATAAGTTAATGAGAGCAAGTGCTGTTATATTAGAAGCTAAAGGTCAATATTGGTAGCTTGTAACAGCGGTCGCGTGACACAAATGTAATGGGTTGTTAAATGGCTTATTTTGTAAAAAAAAAAAATGAAAAGTAATCAATTTTATTACTGGTACTAACATTTATTAAAGTAATTGTGTCAGATTAACTTTTTTCCTTCAAAAGCCTTTGACTATTTGATTTATTGCACATGTATGAAGTACTACTGATTACTGGTGTAACATTTAGTGAATTTGCGAATGTACATGCATACATACATATTTATGTACACTTTATATACGACATGTGTTTAAACAAATGTCCAACTGAGTATAGAGAGCACAATAAAAACCAATTAAGAGCTTGTATCATACAAGAAAGCTGCATTTTTAAACTTACATAATATACGTTAACGAAATGTAATACAGTTACAACTAAGAAGAATTCAGATTTTGTGTTAGTATCTAAATAGTAGATATTTTTCAAGTATACTAGTTTAATTTAAATAACGCCAGATTGGCGAAGATTAAATTAAGTAGTATGTAGATGGTCTGTTCTCCTTTGTGCCTATCGAGCATGTGTCGATCCACACGGTTGGTAACTCATTCCAAGGGTGCCACTAAAACTATTTACATCTTAAAAAAACTTGCTGAATAATTTCCTAAAGTGTAATCATAAATAATCCAATTGGGAACAACCAATATGCACGAAATAGGCGGTCTCCATTGGAAGTCTAGTTTGTGATATGGTTATCAGGACAGTGGAGACAGGGCCTTAGCTATAATGACTACGCGTCCGCGTGAAATAAATAGGCAAGTACGTAATGTATTCCAATAGTGTCTCAAATTCCGAAAAATTATTGAACGAATATTGAAGCTATTGCACCAGATTTCAAAATCTTATACATAGGTAGAAAAATTAGCGCCATATCTGTGCAACACTCCATAACTGTTATTAACAAAGGAAATTTCATATTGCATTAAATACTTGCGTGTATCTACATCTCAGTGGAAGGTCGACTCTTCTCGGCAGCCTGTTCGAAAACGTCCTGTGTAAAGCTCGGAACACTTTGACGACTGCAACTTCACGACGTAACG
>NW_016176657.1:0-9048 GCF_001687245.7 Rhagoletis zephyria | reverse complement strand
AAATGTATCCAAATGTATCCAATTTTCTTTTTTACATACACATGTCATAATTTGTAAGAAAACCAAACATTTTCATGAAAAATACATAATTTAACCCATCCTAAGAACTTGGAATACATGTGCATAAAATGAAACATTTGTAATTTCAATTTATAAAGTACATTTTTTGTGCATAAGTATTTTTCAAAGTAAATATAATAAATAGCAAGTACACTCTAAAAAGAGCATGTAAAACTACTATTGAAAAGTATCTATTTTTCAACAAGAATCTGTATAAATATACGTATAAGATGTTCAGTATTTGATTTTGAACTTGAGATCTTTAAAATATATACGTAAATACACATATATAGAATCTTTAAAATTGCAAAAATTTTCAAACTACAAATACATTTAAGTAGTCTACTTGCAAAGTGCGCTATGTAAAATTTTTTCGATTCTTAGTTTTTGGCGGCTTACGTACCAGTATTTAAAGTAGTTTCATGTCCACTAACAACAGAGTGCAAAATCTTTTTATATTCTGAAAAAATAGCATCAAATGTTAAGTCTTCTTCCAAAAGTCGCTATCATACTTATTTATGAACTTTCAAAAGTATCAATCTTTGGCTTGGTCAGGGATACATTTTCTTGAGACGGTGCGGCAACACTGCTGGCAAGCAAAGCAAATAAATATTTTTTCTTGCTGTGCATGAAAGCTTTTTACTGTCGGGTGGAGCTGTTGGTGAGAAAGCTCGAAAAAGCTTATGCACGCGTGCATAGAATTCGGCCACGCGAATACGACGGCAGTCGCCCGCCGGACAAACGCTGCCCAGCTGTGACTTAGAGCCTAGCTGCAATAGTATAACGCATAAGCTCAGTTAAAGCCTGATTATGGCTTAACTTAACGGAACGTAGAAATTAGAGAATCAAAATGAAACAGATTTCGACGTGGCATTAAGTTACGTTAAGTTTCGGCTGTTCAATTATAAGCAACACCAATTTAACAAAATTTTTAAGAGAGAGCCGTAAGTTACGTTAAGTTGCCATAATCAGACCACACGCCTAGACTTATTTTAATTTAACACGTCAACTTAAGCCAAGAGCGGAAATATTTTGTTTTTGTATTTTCTTTTTCAGCTGTTTAACAGCTCGCCGCCTAAAATGCCACATCAAAAAATTCATGCAAACAAAAATGTTTGCTTTCATTAATTTTTAAGTAACACAAAAACGAGAGTCTGGCAAGCCTGATTATCTCACCGCTCTCAATTTCCGTAAGGCTGTAACTTAAGAACCTAAAATCTACAGGTTCTTAAGTTTCTTACGGTAAGTTAAGTTTTGACTAACCGCCAACACAGTTTCTCATATAACAGGTTGGCCGAAATATTAAGTTAAGTTACGGAAATTAAGTCTAGACTAACTGAGCTTTTAGTTATACTAGTTAGTTAACTACAGCTTTTTGTACTGAAAATCTGTAGTTAACTGACGATTCTGAGTTATTTACTCACTGTGAATTTGGCCCTTAATCGCAAAAGTATAACAGTTATAACACGGGATAAATTTTTTGTGACCGCGACATACTCTAGCTCTGATCCAATACTTTTCGTGAAAAATCCTGTAAAACTGTCAAACAGCAAAATTACTCTCTGAAGTGAGAGTAAAAAGTGAGTAACAACAAAAAGTACGGGAACAAAAAATCCATTATTCCTGTAAAAACGTCAACCAGTGATTGCTTGACACTTTTCATGATTTTACCAAAAGAAAAAGTTCGGGTAAAATCTTGCAACTTCATTCTCTACACAACTCTCCAAAAGTCACTCTCATTTACAGGATTTTGGAGGATTTTGGATTACGGAAAAATTTTTCCTGCAACTTCCTGCAAGTTCGTGTAAAATCCTGTAAGTACTGGATCAGAACTTCTTTTTAAAGCTGATGCCACATAAAACTTTTGCTTCGCTTTACGTGACAGATTCGCTTTGACAGATAAGATGAATTGTATGAAAATGCACAAAGCATGCCACATAAATCGTTGAAGCTGCAGCGTGAAGCGAAAAAATGGCCAACTCCCATCTTTTTGCGCGCTTTGACAATCAGCCGGTTCAATATTTATTTTGTTTCGTCCAAATTCGAGTTTTCACGCAAAAACATAAAACTTAATTACATTGCTGATAATTTTAAAGCAAAATATATAAAATCCACAGCAACTTTGACGAGTAAATGTGGCACAAAATTGTTTTCTTGGCGTTCATTTTGGCATACCTTAAACACAAAAGAAAAATTTTTATATACATATAGGTTTTATGTAAATACCAGGTGTCACGTTACATTGTTTTGCTTTGCTTTTAAAATGGCATAATAATTTGTTCGATTAAGATATAAGTTCTTAGGGTGAACTTGTTAGTTAGTAGTTTAAAGTACAGAGAACGAAAAATGACACTGAAGATGGCACAACGCCGAAACCGGTTTGTCTCCAAACCAAATTTGACAAGGGATGACGGGAAATCGTTCCACAATACATCATACTCCTACCCTGTCGGAAACACAAACAACCAAAAAGTAGTTTAAAGGTCTTAAGATTAAAATTTGTATTCATCTTGTATACCGGTACAGAAATGTTTAATTGAACTACAAATATTGTTGTGTCAAGATGAATAAATTGTCGTTAATATCCTTTAGTAAATCTAAGAGATAAATCATGAAAAGATAAGCGACAAAAATCTGTTAATTTTGTTGGTAATGTGGGTCGTTTAAGGTTGCATTAGGGATTTGGGAAAAATTAAGTGCTACCCGAATCATTGGAAGGTAGGGCGAAGACAAGCACCCGCAATATAATTCCATATCTAGATACTTTTGACTTTCTCTTGATTTCGACGTATAAGTTAGATCGCTGGCAGCTATTTTATGTAAACACTCGTTTAGTTCAGTTCGAATTAGAAGGGTAACAGGGACTCTCAAAATCATTGTTTCTGTAATGGGTACTGGAAGAAGTTATGTCAAAAACTCCCCCAGCCGGCTGCTAGCTAGTTTAACCAAGGGTTCCGCCCCGACATAGGCCTTCCCAGAATGCGAAGACAACAGCTTTGTTTGGCTAAAAGAAAGCTCATTACGTGTACCTGCTCAAAGTTGGGTGATGGGACGCGTAGGGTCTCTTTCGTCCATCTATACACAAACTTATCATCTTGAAAGTGATATTTCAAGGGGGCCGGGATGTTCGGTCAACGTCTATATAATTGTGAATAGATATACTTTCATTTCAGATAGTATATATGGGTCATTCCATACAATATTTACACCTTAATATTTTTTTATTGGGGTGAAATATATTTTTTTACATTATTTATCAAAACAAGAAGACACCTATTTTTTTATATCGATTATATAGATTAAAAAAATTAAAAAAAATCAATAAAAATTGGCATCTTTTTATTTTTTATTTTCTATTAACTTCATCATGTTTGATTTGTATCTTTTCAGCCTGAATAGTTGTCAAACTTTATGGAGTAAGCTGTAAAAATTTGAGAATGGAAACACCAAAACTCTAGAAGTTACGAGTTTTGTCATACCTGCGTACATAAAGTTTATACTAACGTTTTTTTAAGTTTTTTAATCTATCTCACATGCTCATGGAAAGCCAAGGTAATTACGCACATTTTGGTACCTTAAATGATTTTCTCCGACAAATAGTTTATTAACTGCAAACAATTGAAAAAGGACTAGAGTGCCAGTTACTGTCGAAATTCAACAGTTTTTCTAGTTTTTAGGAGCCTTGGAGAGGGTTTCTAACTTAACACGTAGCAAAACTTATACGGTACAAATTAACTTACCGGAACATCTTCTGCTTTGGAACTAAAACGAAATTAAATTTTTTTTTATCTCAGAAGGTCTTTGGACTTCAGCAGGACTTAGAAGTGACCCGATACATTCCACTTTATCGATAAATATGAATTACTTGATACATTTCAAAAACACTAAAATCCGATAACTCAACAAAAATCCGTAAACTCGACCAATTTCAATAACTGTGGAATTCGAGGGCTCGATAAATTTCGATAACTCAAAAATGTAAATTCTTTGGATACCTTTAAAAAATGTTACTTTTGACAGCTCCACATTTTTCGAAAGCTATCGAAAAATTTTGATAACTCATTGCACTTTGTTGGCGCGATAAAATTCGATAAGCAGTGATAAATTGATAAGCTTATATAATCTTGAAATTTCGATTAATGGATATATTTTGAAAATTCCATAAACTTGGATTCGAGGAATCAACCAATTTCAGTAGATCAATAATTATCGATAACTCTGTAAGTTGAAAGAACTCCATGCATTACTACATCTCGATAAATTTCGTTAAGTCTATAAATAATGATAATTCAATAAATATCGATAACTTGATACATTTCTTTAACTTGACAAATTTCGATAATCCCACATGTTTTTATAGCTCGATAACTATTCGTAAATTTCGACAACTAAGTTTCTGTATCTATAAATTTCGACAACTCAATAAACATTGATCAATTTGAATAATTCGATACGTTGTGGTAACTTAATAAGCATGGATAAATTTCGATAATTATAAACTTCGATTATTCGATAAATTTTCGTAACTCTTATGGAAAATTTCAATTCAGTTACCCCAATTCTTATGTATTTCTCATTGTCTCTATTTTCGCCTTTATCTCCATTTTCGTCTTTATCTTCACTTTTGCCTTCTTTTTTTGTCTTCATCGTTATCACTTGTTTCTTCGTCTTCATATTTATCTTTATTTCAAAGTTTAATTTTAAATACGATGTAAAAACTGCGAAACAGCTTAAATTGAACAGGTTGCAAAAACATCCATACACAAATATGGAAATTTTTAAACAACGATTTTAAACCAATTTCGAAACTATAAAAACTCTCCTCAACTACAGAAAATTACCTTTCCAACGGTGTTCTTGGTTTTGAAATCGTTAAATTTACCTCGGTCTTCATCTTCGTTTTTATCTTTCATATCTTTGCTTTTATCATTTTATTTATCTATTCACGTAGATGAGATGAGGTGTGATGACGTGATAAGATGTGACGTGATTTTACGTCATATGATAGGATGTCATGTCATGTGCTGCCATATTCTGTGATGTCATGTCATACAATGTCATACCATATGATGTCATATCATGTGATGCCACGTTATGTAATGCGATGTCATGTCATATCGTGTGATGTCAAGTCATGTGATGTCATATCATATGATGTCATGTCACGTGATATCGTGTGATGTGATATCATATTATGTGATGTAATATAATATGATGTCTCATCATATCATGTGATATAATGGGTGACAGGTAATAAGGTCAATTGACTTTATTTCCCACCCTGGTGCGAAATAAAATTATTTAAAAATTATTTGGTGCATTATAGAGTATATGGGTATCAATTATAAGGAAAAATTCCGTAGAATTTAAAAGGGATTAATTTTTTGGTGCACCAGGACGGATAAGTGTTGAAAATGTCCTTTTAAAACTTTTTCCTTGAATATCCTTGGAAATGTCCAATATTTATTTTTGAAAAAAATATATATCAAGGACTAATATGTAAACTACCACATCCTCGAATTTTGTCCTTCTACCTTTATTAGTTTTAGATAAAAAAAATTTACACTTCTCTTATAAAATATTGATAGTTACATTACATAAATGAAGATACTAGAATCATTACACTGTACAGCACTCGGCTGGGTATTGGACCAAACCAATTTGTTTTTAGAGATTGAGTCATAGGTAAAAAAAGTAATTTTTCGTTTTGCGAAGTAAGCCTCCGAAATCAAGATATGGGCCTTCGAAGTTCGAAATAGGGCCTTTCGTTAAAAATTATTTTTTATTATTATATGTAAATAACTAAGAAACTAAAAATATAGGCGTAGTCCGCCTACTGCTCTTATTTAAATGGTATATAACCTTATTTTGTGCAAACTTATGTTACAGGTTCTATAAGGTCGGGTCTTCTAAAAATTAAAAACCTTATATTTCAAACCATTTTGAACTGAGTATCGTTGTAAACGCGATTAAACCCCCTTTCTTCTGATATGCATATTTGTATACTTCGTATATAAAGTTTGAGAAAGAACCACTTAAAAGGAAAAAATACCTTTTTAAACAAAAAAAATTAAATATACAAAAATTTGAGAAAAACACTTAAAATAAAAAATAAAAACTTTTTTATACCAGAGCGCTCTTGTGCACAAGGGTATTATAACTTTGTTCACATAACGGTTGTTTGTAACAGGCAAAACGAATCGAGATCAGAATGAAAAGAGAAATCGATTAAGCTCTGTCCGTCCGTCGGTGCACACGATACCTAGAGCAAAAATATAGATATCTTAACGAAACTTAGTGCGAGCACTTCTTTCGGGAGTAGAACGGATGGCATTGAAAATCAGACTGTGACCACGGCCACTTCCCATATAACGGTAATTTTCAGAAATACGAAAACTGCGATATTTTAGTAACTACTGAGGATTATTCACTCAAAATTCATATTTACAATAAATCTTAGACGAAAAATAAGAATATTATAAATTTTTGGAAAATGGGCGTAGCCACGCCCACTTATGGTTACATGTGTATATCTTGGTAACCGCTGCACCAATTTCTTCCAAACTTGGCACAGTTGTTGGTCTTAGTACAGCATACCAAATGGCCGAAAGTTTTTAAAATCGAACAATAACCACGCCCACATCCCATATAACGGTAATTTAGAGAAATACAAAATCTTCAATAAATCAGTAAATATTATAGCTAATTTATTCAAAATTGATGCTTGCAGCAATTACTTACCAAGAAATACGCTTATGATAAAATTTTGGAAAATGGGCGTGGCACCGCCCACTTATGATCACATATACATATGTACCTCGGTATCCGTTCTACCAATTTTTACCAAACTCGGTATAGTTACACATACATAAAAGTTACATAAAACGTTGAAAATACTTTCTGAAACCCATAAATTTTAATTTATATTAAAAAAAAGTATTAAAAATATTTCTTCCCTTGTATACAAAACAATTAAAGTAATTAAACCGTACATCATACGTTCAGTTTGTTTTTTTAGAGCGCAAACGTGGTTCCATAATAACGATTCCAGTATCTTCATTTATGTATGTATATATGTAACTATCAATATCTTATTAAGAGAAGTGTAAAATTTTTTTATCTAAAAAAAATAAAGTTAGAAGGACGAAATTCGATGATGTGATAGTTAACATATTAGTCCTTGACATATATTTTTCAAAAATAAATATCGAGGATATTCAAGGATAAAGTTTTAAAAGGACATTTTCAATACTTATTCGTCCTGGTGCACCCAAAAATAATTATTTTTTCCTATTCTACAGAATTTTTCCTTTATTTGATACCCATATTGTTTTTCTGCAATGCACCGAATCTTTTGAATAAGTTTTTTATTCAATCATATTCTAGTAATCTCAAAGTCGTAAAAAAATCCTGACGTAAGAGNGTTTTTTATTCAATCATATTCTAGAAATCTCAAAGTCGTAAAAAAATCCTGACGTAAGAGGGAAAAACTAAAAACGCAGTTTTACTACAATTGGTCCCCAGTTTTGTGAACATATTGATTTTTTCGTATGTAAAATTAACTGTCGCACGATGTAATAAATTAAATTTTGCTTAACAAATGTATTATGTTACTCGATTGAAAATTACAGTTGATTTCACAGTTGTCAACCGATAAAGTTTGAATGTGATACAGAACTCGAGATCAGAGAGCTTTAAAACATTGTACGCTTAATTCTTGGGAAATTGTCTTCATTTCTAGAGAAATTGACAGCCCCTTTGACAGTTGTAAACTCTTAAGGTTTTAATTTGAGATAAATTCGTGACTAGCGTAACTAAAACCCTTATCCGTAGCATCTTAAAAAATATTTGCTTATTTTTAGAAAAATTAATAGTTTATTGGACAGCTGTCAACTCTCAAAGATTTAATTTGACATAGAATTCGTGATCAGCATGTCTAAAAACCTAATAGAAGAACTTTTATAAAGATTATCTGATTTTTCGAATAGTCAGTCAATTTGACAGCTATCGATATAAAATATAACAAAATAATAACAAAAATAAAGCAATTGCTCTTTCTTAAAATTGCAAACCTTTTACTTCAATTTGGTTTGAACAAATCGACTGAAAGGTCTGAAATTTTAAGAAAAAGCAATTGCTTATTTTTATTCATATGGCCCAATATGAAAGTTTTAAACGTTCCATATTTAAATTGGGCGCCACTTGTATCCACGTTTCTCCGTTTGGGCCTTTGAGCCTTTTTGCAGCAACGTTCGTTTTAATAAGCAGTACTCACATTTTTAAATTATATACAAAATTTAGGAAATTCGACAAATTTTCTTCAAAATTTAAACTTTTTGATCAGATCTTTATAACATTTATGGGTATGCAATTCTATAGCCCATACTAGTTTAGTCTAATGAAGTGTTAGTTTCAACAGCCTAAAAAATCGCATTCAGTTTTGAGAACTTTTGTTTCGCGACTGATTCTGTGATGTTTTTTTTTATATAACAAGTGCAATTTGCAAAAACTGGTGTTGATTTTTTGAAATTTTGTTGCTTACGGTCCCCCGCATTTTATTTCATAAAAAATGCATGCTTGTTTGGATGAAAGTACAAAAATCCGTCACCAAAAAAAGTCCCAAAATTCAACGCGATTTTTAGGCGGTTGAAACTTGCACTTTATTAGACTAAAATTGTAGGGCCTATAAAACTGCATACGCAAAAGTGTTCTAATGATTCAAATTAAAAATTTAAACTTTGATGAAAATTTGTCGAGTTTTCCTAAATTTTGTATAAAGTTTTATGAGGTGGGTTTTGTTCCCACTAACCCCCACCAAATAAAACACACACCCACACACACATGCGGCTATCTAGAATGCCAGCAACTTGTCGTGCAGGGGAGAGGGAAGGTAAAGAGAGAGAGCCGGCAGTCGGTGTCGGAGATTATTCGGCGTATAATTGTACGGCGACGGGAGCGCTACTGGTGACAGCAAGATTGGCAGTGGTA
>NW_016176656.1:0-9048 GCF_001687245.7 Rhagoletis zephyria | reverse complement strand
GCTCAACTTCACCCGACAATATGTCAACGCAACGCAGCAATCGAAGTTAGTGGTTGCCAGCAGTGGCAATGGAGGAAGAGGCGATTCGCCAACATCGCGCTCAACAACACCATCGGCGGCGACGACACACTCGACGCACTCGCGGCAGTCAGAGGGGGAGGACATCAATGTGGTGCTGGATGTGGAAACGAAAGAGGAGCGACAATATAAAGATGTTGCGACAAAGGATGCAGAGGGAATGTAGAAATTAGGCGAGTTAAGGTGAGCGCAAGCGAGAAGCCACAAACGGCGCAGGATGCACAAGGCTGACTAATGCAATTCTACCCAAATAAAGAGAAGTAATGTGGGATGTATTTTATGGATTGTAATTCTGGATTGTATGCGTAATTATTTAGTAACTAATTTTATGTAGACACTTAGGGGATTCACAAGACGTGCTAACCGTCGTAAAATCTTAAGGTTAACATCTTTTTTAATTAAAATGGTTTTAGGGGATTTCTAACTAAACCGAAATTCTTTTAAACTGATAAAGAATATATAATTAGCCAACCCCCCAACCATTTTAACCGCTATTTTACATAAACAAGTGTTAAGCTTAAGATTTTACGACGGTTAACACGTCTTGTGAATCCCCTAACTATTTGTTTAAATTTAAAAATTTAATATTACCAAACTGTAATCAATGCACTATCGATTTATAATGTACGATTATTATACATATGTTTAATATTCAGTGTTGATTTCCTTATTTAAACAATAATTAACTTAGTGCAATTAACGGTTATTTGAAATCGAACCAACTAAACTCCGCAATATAGTTTAAAAACCGAAAATACTCAATTGGCATTTTATTTTGATTTGAAAGAGGATAATAAAATAATCTTAAATATGGTAGGTAAATAGTTTTATCGATTTCAGAACTGTCAAAAGGGTTTTTTATCTATATAAAAATAATAGACCCTAAATGTTTGCTTTGTGCCCCCACTTTAGAAGCCGCAAGTTATATAATCACACAATATGGAACCGCCACAGCACTTGGCCAATTGGGTTTTGGAACTAAAGATCGTCTATTCGAGGAATTGATAGGTCGCGACCTACCCCAGTGACTTCAAATTTGAGATAAAATCGTTACGAAATCGGCACCGCAAGTCTGAACAAACTGGTTTCTCCACTTTTATCCCAGGTACGTAAGTTGGTAAACAAACGAGCCACAGAGGGATCACAGAACGGGTGCTGGTATTTATGTACCCATCACTGGCATTAAACTCCTTAGTACTAAGGGCAGAGTTTTTTTTATAAATCGAGGAGTAAGTGAATTTGACCTTCATCAGTATAAACCTCGAAAATAAAACGAGTGAAGGGCGTATTTAAAGGTATATTTTAAGACAACCAAATGGCCAGTCGGACCCTTTCCAAAAAGATGGCCACTTTTAAGTTTGACAGAAAGTGTTTTAACTACTTTCAATGGGTCTGGTAGCCAGTTATTACGAATATAACATCATTAAAATGACGTAGCGCAATTTGGAGGGAAATTAAGTTGGTGTAACGGATGCAATGACAGTAAAAGACTTGTGGAGTTCTGCACTTAGATCCTGCCGGGTGGAGACTCTGAACGCTCTACTCGAATTAGTGCCAATAGATATTTTATCGATAATATTGTAGCTGCTATCAAGAAAATTAGATTGAGCCAAACCTGCTTTTAAAAAGGATCGAATGAGGTGGGTAGTGATGATTTTTATTGAACGACTTATTTTGGGATTCTTCTTTCGCTTACCAGATTTAGCAAGTGTTTTCCAGTTTGTGATCAATTGAAAATTCTCTACTTTAATATGAGTCCCACTGCATGGAGACAAATTTATAAGGCGGTGAAACAGCAAGTGAGTTCCGATTATATACTAAGCAAATCCGAGTACGCGGGCTCTATTTATGAGAGCCAAAAGCAGAAATGCCGAAATTTAACATTCGAAAACTAGACTCCAGTTGGTCCTATAAGTTGACCAGGAAGATTTAGAATACCCACATCACACTTAAAAAAAAAAGAGTGCTTGCGCGCTGCTGGGCCTGCAACACAACATTGTCAGTCGTATGGGTATGCACGCCTATCGATAAATAGTATAGATATACATAAATAAGTTCACATTACTAGAGAAGTAGTATTCGGCGACTTTAGCGGTTATTGGTTTTTTTATTAAAAATCATAATTTAACCATCAAAACTGGCTTTCTATTTTTCCGATCAAATTTAACCGTTGTTTAATAATTTATATTTTTTTGATATAGAATATTCGCTATTTTTGGATTTTTATTTTTTCGATACATTGTTGATCATTATTTTTTATTCTTTCAGTCTTATTATAACCGTTATTTTCAGATTTAACTTTTTGGATAATAAAAGATTTAAATCTGTAAAAAAACTGCAGTCTCCATTATGGCGGTTAAAAATTATCGAAAAACTTAAAAATAACTATTACACAAAATCTAACGTTTTTTCTTGATAGAAAAAATAAAACTCAGAAAAACTATGATTTTGCAATGATCTAAACAAATATATGATATTTCACGGTTATTTTCAGTTCGTAGTATTATTGACAACTTAACCATTAACGATTGCGATAAATAGGCATATCGGAAAAAGTCGATAAAAACCTATTTCGATAACGATGTACATACATAGATAAAAAATATAGTTATCGGCAATAATGTCGACTAATATTTGTATTTGACATAATGTCAATAAAATTAGATAAATATATCGATACAAAATCTATAAAAATATAGTTAGTGTAAATCAGTTTTTTTAATAACCTCTTTTTTATAAAACTACTGTTTCTTATGAATTCATGCCACAACAATCGATCTAACTGAGTAGAGATTAACAAAAGCCTACGTATACAGTTAGATGCCTACATACAAACTTTCACATGAGGCACATATCGAGCCCTAACCGCCAAAATAACGTAAGCGACATTTTTTCAAAATTTTCTTTTTGAGGCAGAAATATTCCTAGAGCATCTAGATGCATTTCTGTTAGGTTAGGGCTCGATATTTATGTATTCACATTAGGGTGCATCACTCTCCAAACAAAAAAATGGTACTTACGGGACGAAATCATAAAATGTATTATATTTTAAGACTTCCAGGAAAATATTCCGGAAAAATAGCAAGATCAGGTAAAAAAAGTTTGAAAAAATCTAAGATGATAGAAGAGAGTAAGCTTAAAAGTTCTGCAAAAAAAAATTAAAAATTTTATCAATTTTCAAACTAGTTCAGCTAACGCAAATCTAAATACCTTTCCGAAATATTTTTGGCGGTATTCGACCATATTTGTATTGTAATAAAAATATTTATAGAGTATATTTTATAGTTTCGGTGTAAAACCCGCAGTTTTGTTGTTGAGGCACCCTAATGTACATATATTATTAAAAAGAAAATTCTTGTTTACATATCAGAGATTAGTTCCAACAATCATTAAAAACATGAAACTACGTGCACAACAAAGACTAGTATTAACGCCATTAGGCACAGAAAATGAACATTCGATGAAAGGTAAGCTTTTTTATTGTCAAAAAAGAAGGCGGTTTAGAAATTAATTGAAAAGAAAAAATCTCCGCCTAGCAGCCACCAAAATGCTCGTCATCAAGAGGTCATTAATTCATATAGCAATAGCAAACATCAAAAATCGATCGCTGGAATTTTGACATATCTTGATTGCTGACGCTTTTCAATCAACAAAAGATCAATAGGTAGTCAGGTGTGTGCTGCTATTTTCTTTCTACTCAAAATCCTTTCTATTCGTATGGGTAGTAATTATAAATTTACATGTGTTATTCAATTCACATTACGTGTGAACCACTGAAATGTTTATAGATAGACAAATTGGTTTGCCTATTCGTTGTTTTTGTTTTTAGCGAGTAGATATAAAGCGCCAACTGTACACAATATTCAATCCAGCCGTGTATGTATGTAGGTGAACAAATTTTGGAAATTTTTAAAACCCTTTTGTGTTAACTACTGCACACACTATTAAAGCAATGAAAGCTGTGACGTACAATACAAAAAGAATAGTAAGTAGCAGCAGCAGTGGCAGCAACTACAGAGCGTTAAAAGAAAAATCAAAAGTCAATCAGTCAGTCTTCTTCACTGCTGCCCAAAAGCCCAACTTGCTGTCCGCCTGCCTGCTTAAATGGCGCTCAAAATTAATAATTTGAATACTTGAATGAAAACAATGAATACTCAAATACACACATTCACTCACGTACTCATTCATTGACTCGCTCATTATGCCATTATAACGTGTAATTGGACAAGCTATGCACTTGGTTGCCGTTCGTTCACATCGGGAATAGATTATTCAAGTGGACAATTTGACAAGCGTAAAATTAAAACTTTCAATGAGGGGCCTATCAATCCCAAATTTAATTATTGTATGTGTAGCGGTATGTATGTATGTACACGCAGTGCCGGATTTAGCATCTACGGGCCCATAGGCTCTTTCCGTGGTGGGAGTACTAAGAAAAACGGCGGCCATGGGCATTCTCCAGATATTGGTTTTTTTAAGTTGTAAACATAACCTAACCTTACAGGTAAAAATTACGATTAGGTTTTTCTATGAAAAAAAATATGGTTAGTACTATAGGGTTTTTATACCTTTCATGAGCATGAAATGGTATTATAACTTTGGTCCGATGTTTGTAAGTACCAGAATAAGAAGAGATAGATAGACCCATTAAATTGTATACTTAAATGATCAGAACGGCGAACTGAGTCGATTTAGCCATGTCCGTCTGTCCGTCTGTCTGTCTGTCTGTCTGTCTGTCCGTCTGTTTGTATGCAATCTAGTCTCTCAGTTTTCGAGATATCCGGATCAAATTTGGTAGGTGGGTGTATTTTTGAAGTGTATTAATCATTTGTCAGAACCGAAAGAATCGGACCACTATAACATATAGCTCCCATACAACTGATTGTTCAGATATGAGATTTTTCGTTATAACTTCTCCATTTATGCAGCTAGGAACATAAAATTTTGCAATACTTCCACCCATTATGAACAAAAAACTTAGAGTGTTAGATTTAAGTAGCTAGACACATGAAATTTTGCACTGTTGTCACTTATTATCAAAAGAATACTTTCAGTGAAAATGGCGAAGATCGAGTCACTACAACCTATATCCACCATACAACTGATTGTTCAGATATGAGATTTTTCGTTATAACTTCTCCATTTATGCAGCTAGGAACATAAAATTTTGCAATACTTCCACCCATTATGAACAAAAAACTTAGAGTGTTAGATTTAAGTAGCTAGACACATGAAATTTTGCACTGTTGTCACTTATTATCAAAAGAATACTTTCAGTGAAAATGGCGAAGATCGAGTCACTACAACCTATATCCACCATACAACTGATTGTTCAGATATGATTTTTTTTGCTATAACTTCTTGATTTATGTAGCTAGGAACATAAAAATTCGCACCGTTTCCACTCATTATTAACAGAATACTTATAGTGAAAATAACAAAGATCGGGTCACTTTTACATATAGTCCCATACAACTCATTGTTCAGATATGCGATTTTTTGTTATAACTACTCCATCTATGCAGCTAGAAACATGAAATTTCGCACTATTTTCACTCATTATCAACAGAAAGTTTACAGTAAAATTAACAAAGATCGGGTCACTATAACTTGTTTATTGCCCCCATACAACTGATTGTTCAGATATGGGGTTTTACTGTAAAACTCCTTTATTTGGACAGCTAAAACCGATAAATTTCGTAAGCTATTTTTTAAATAATAATACAAAGTCTACTGAGAAAATCGTCAAAATCTATGCTGTATAATCTTAATCTCTTGTACCACTGATTGTTCAGATACCAGTTTTTGCGATATATGTATCTCCTTTATGTAGGAAGCTAAACCCATTAAATTGTGTTACCGGTTTACGTACCGATCACACAGCAGTGAAAATCACTTAGATTGGTGCTATATAAGGTATATCTTCCATACCTCTGATTGTTTAGCTAGAATTTTTTATATATGTATCTCCTCTATCTACGTCTGCTGTGAATATATAAATTTTTTCAAATGCAATAATCTGTTAACGTAAAATTTTCAGATGCTCATGAAAGGTATGGAGCCTTCGGCATAGCCGAAGACAGCGCTGCTCTTACTTGTTTTTAATTAAATTTCCTTTTATATATTAACTATTATTATTTTAAAAAGAGAAACATATAAATTTTTTTTTTATTTTATTTAATTTATAAAAAAAATTATTGCCAAAAGGCGAACAGCGTAACAGTTACACCTCCTCGTTAGCAGATCTTGCAATTAGTCTTTCGAAAGACAGTAAAGAGCTTTCAAGATAGTTGCCAGAATTGCCAATTGTCTTTCGAAAGACAAAGACTGTGGTGAGTTGAAAGACAGTTGCCAGAATTGCCCTGTTATATTGACTTTACACTATCTTATTTGAAATTTTGCCTTTTGCGAGAAAGCCATGTACCGCCACCAAACTTTAAGTTCTAACTGCCATACCTAAATAAAATCGTAAGCGCTGTCTGGCTGTCAAAAAATTCTCATGCCCATACAATTTGTATGAAAGCATACCAAAATAACGCGGCGTCAACGCTTAGCGGTTTGAAAATCCGATTTTGACAGGGCGTTAGGAAGTGAAGTAGGCGGCAGAAAACGGCGAAACTGTAATTTTCGTGTTCCACGCAAACAAACCTATGCTTACTGTTCTTGTTATTTCTGAATTTAACGTAGCGTTGACGCTTTTGTTTAGGTATGGCTGAGTGGGCAATGAAAAGGTTACATTTTTCGGTAGAAACGAAAACGCTATTAGATCAAGGATGTCGAAACTCCGACGCGCAGAGGTCGGTGGTATCAACCTGCCCCTATGGCTGTGCCGGTGGCGCAGGTATTCTGTTTCCCTGCAGCCGACTCGTCTAAACGACGCATTTTCTTTTGCTTACTTAACTAAATCAGCAATTTAGTAATTATATTGCGTTGTACTACAATTTGAATGCCTTTCGATTAGGGTAGAAAACCAACTAAACATGTCTTTAGTTGACTCGCCTTGAGTGCCTTTTACGTTTCTAAAAAATTGTAAATATGTATATAATTTTTCACTTTTTTAATTTTTCATGTGGCGCGGTCCCCTAGGCTGGCGCCTATGTAGCCTGTGCTTAAATACGGCCCTGTGTATACGTCTTAAGAAAAGATAAATAAAATGAAATTATTTTTGTACGCTGAAAATGCAAAATTGATTCATAGTGTTGAATTGCGTGCAGCAAGAGAAGCAGAAAAAGGAAGCTGAATGGCCGAAAAAGCCACAATTGGACGTAAATCGACAACAAAATCGACTGGGTATTTATTTTATCGGTGAACAGATGCTACAACAAAATTGTTTAATGTCTTGTATTTTTTTTTGTTCTCCCAGTTTCAGTAGTTTTAATGCTTTGTCACGTCATTGCATTACGAAGACACTTGTGTACCTTTTCAGAAAATTGGTAGCTAAAGCTTGTCAACGCAAAGCATATTTAAGTATGTAATTTTGGAAGAGCAATTGTCACCACTTGAATATCTGAAATTTGTAGTTTTCGATGGACTAATCATTGTTTGAGAACGTTTTCCAAAATCTCTGGTTTGTGCATATATGTATGTGAGCAAATCTCACGAGTTGTTTTTTAGTGTCACTCCCTTCTCTCGGCGAAAAAATCACTAAAGCATTCTTCTTGGATTTATTTCATTCAATGGAGTTTCAGAAATAAGTACAATAAGAAATAATTCAACTTGTTGAACAATTTTAGCCCTTAAACGTTTATTTAGGCGAATAAGAATCGAAATTAATAATAGTTTCATTTAACTTGTTTATACCAATGTAAGAACCACATTTACAATAAACCGATTTGACTCCACACATATTTCTTTCAAAAGTTTATACCTGTGTCTTTATAGCGCCCTCGCTGAACCGTATTTGTAGTTTTTGCTTTATTTGTGTTCCTGGTTCTTTCTTTTATTATAAGACATCAAGTTCACACAGAAAAGTGAAATAAATTCGCAGAGTTTCCATAAAATATATCTGCTCCAAAAAGCAGGTTCTTTTTTTATCCCACCCGTGACAGAAGAAATAAATCACATTTTTTCCATACAAAAGTAAGCTGAAATTTTTTTCGTATTCTGTAATAACTCATATAATAGTCAATTAGGTTTAGCTTTATCAAAATGTAGAATTGTTGAGTACCTTATACTTAAATTTAAACTAGAAAGAAAATTTTTTCTGTTCCAATCCGTGACGGTGAAAATTCACTTAATCTTGGACACCTTTAAATAAACGAAAATTAAAAGAGCGAAACATGAAACTAAAGGGTAGTTTATATTTAAGGTCTACCACTTTTTTTTGCATTATAATTGCATTCGCTTGCCTTGTATTATTTTGAAGTTAATAAAACAAGTATTCGATAAAAAAAATCAGCGATTAGCTTTCTATATGAAAATCAATTCGGCAGTATTTTTTAATGTAATGTAATAGTCCAAAATATTAAAAAGTTTTTTGTCGCGGAATCCACCAAGCTAAAAAAAGGGAAAATATAGTTTTCTTTGAGCATTTTCGGCCTTATTTCACAGTAAAATAAAATAGTTCCATATACTCTTCCTTTGTAACGTAACAGTCTTTTCAACTAATTTAATTTTGAGGTAACCTTTTTTCCTATTTAGTTAAAGATAGCGCTCATTTTACAAGCAACATTGGAAGCTATTCAACGTGTTATTGTCCCATAGTTAAAACTGTTATTTTGTCTAACCAAACTGCGAAGATAAAAATTACGTAGAAAAATAAAAAACGCGAGAATTATATTCTTTCAAAATGGAACGAACTCAAAAGAAGCGAAATAAGAAGCTAAAAGAAGAAGAAGATTTTCCGCTTAAATAATAAAAAAATCTGGAATTATTTCGGCTATTTTTCTAGTACTACTATTATTCTACCAAATGCCGAGTCGTCGAATCTAACATTTGAAGGGTAAGAATAGTACTAAATGGCATAGAGCA
>NW_016176655.1:4118-9049 GCF_001687245.7 Rhagoletis zephyria | reverse complement strand
CTGATGCTTCTGATCGACTGTTCGCCGAAATGGTTTAAATCCCTTATTTAGGTGCGGATGGCCTCGGTAATGTCTTATTTCGTGGTGATCTCGTAAAGGTCCCGAATTTCGACATTACTTCGTGGGTAAGCGCTTTGTACCTGATCGCCTAGCACTTTACATATTCCGCTCTTAAACTCTCCCATGCTTTTCATTTGCGTTTCCTTCAGCTCCAGCAGGACTTCGCCTTTGGCCGTCTTCCTAATTCGCGATACATTCTCGCCGAGTTTTTGCAAAGCATCATATTTTTTCATCGCCCTTAAGATGTCGCTGTAGGACATATCTCCATTTCGCGCTATAACTATAGCATCGAGACGTGGGGGCGGCTTGTACGTTGTCTTCTTGCTGCTTCGTGGTTTACATTTCACCGCTATCCAGCCTTTTCCTTTTTGCTCCTCCTTTTCTTTGTTCTTGGTAGGGCGACTATCTTTCGCCTCCTTACTCAAGATGGTTTCAGACTTCCTTGGCACCTCTTCATGTGTGGTTTTGTTCTTCTTAGGTGGCGTTCTTCGCTTCGGCTGGTTTTCGTCGCGGGGCCTCTTTGGGGGGGTTTCCGCAGTCGTGATGAGGACGTTCCGTCTGTCTTCTTTTATTCTGATGTACTCCTCATGTGCATTTGCATGCAACTTTGCTATTTGGCTGACAATGTCCCTCATGTTGTTGTTGATTGAGCGCTGAGGTGGGCGCATTACATCCATCAGCTTCTTGATTGCATCGCCTAGCTCCGACATATATTCTCCGCGCGATCGCACTGCTTTCGCCTGTGGCGTGCTATCCTGCACCGCTGGTGGTGACGACCTCGCTCGTACTGCCTTCTCTACGTTGAGCACATTTGTAAGCGACCGAACCAGTCGTGATGCGTGCTTGAAAGGGTCCATTTCCGCAATCGGTCTTCTCATGGACGGCTCTGTCTCGGACACTTTGCCACTACCATCATCCAAGCTTTCAGTGGCGCTGCTCATTATGATGCTGTATATGTTGATGCTGCTATTGTTGATTTTTGTAACTTCCTGCAAGTTCGAATAAAAACCTGTAAATTCATTGAGTACCGGATCAGAGCTAATACAAGATTGCACAAAGAGAAGACGAGAGTATGAGGAAATGCCGAACAAATTAATTTAGCTTCCCGTTTTGCAAACAAAAGATGGTATGTTATATGTATTCGTAACTTTAGCGTAAACCTAGCGACAGATGAAGCAGNGAAAACAGTAATTGATGCGGCGTTTTCAAGATATTTTAACGCCCTTGAGTCACAAGTATATACAAGTGTCATATTTTATCAATCATACCGATGATTTCATGTATTAAAAGAATTTACAATGAAAATGAATACAAATAAAATAAATCAGCAAATTGAATAAAATAAAGTGAAGTTAATATTTAATTTCTAACCTAACCTACATGTGTATGTATGTTACTGAATCGCATAATAATAGCTTTACATATAAAAAGATTATCCACATTTTCGAGCTTAACTCCCTAATCTGTAGTTAGAAAAAGAGATTAGCCATACAAAATTATAATTATAAAATTAAATTTTACAAAGGACGACGGAAAATCGTTCCACATTAAATCACACTGCCACCATGTCGGAAACACCAACAACAAAAATTAGAATAAAATTATCCCATATTCAACCGATAACTTTTTGGTGTCCAACCTAGTTTTAACGATTATACTTGCAAAGAAGAGGAGGAATGTCAAATGTAAAACTAAACAAAATTTGACGCTAGTAAGGAAAAGAGGTTTGTAAAGGTATTTTTAATATAATATTCCGTTAAAATATATTTAAATAGTATAATATGTGTAGCAGAAACAAGTGACCACGGTGGCACAGAGAAGAAGTTTAACTTTTCCTCGAGTTGTGTGAATAACCAGCACAACCAATTTGACAGCTAACGAGCTTTGATTGAGATTATATCTATATATATAAAAATGTTGTGTTCGTATGTCACGGTCGTCAAAACTCGAGAACGGCTAGGTATAATACCAGAACCAATGATATCACAAAAAATTGGAGGGTTGCCACCTATTTGAAAATTTTTAAACCCAATTATATTGATCAAATAAACAAATTATTACAATATGGGTATCAAATTAAAGATATGGGCATCAATAAAAGAGAGATTAAGAAAGAAAACTGCTGGAAATATCTTTTACGAGGGTTGTCACCTATTTGAAAATTTTTACAGTCATATTGATAAAATAAAGGAAATATTGCTATGTGGGTGTCGAACTAAAGAGTTTTAAGAAGGCCTACAGCCGAAAATATGCTTGAAGAGGGTTGCCACCTGTTTGAAAATTTAACTAAAGTACATGGATAAAATAAATTAAATAGATATTACAATATGAGTATCAAATTATAGAGGTTTAAGAAAGATAACTGTTGGAAATATTTTTGAGAAGGGCTGCCACCAATTTTAAAATTTAAACTCAGTTAAATTGATAAAGTAAATGAAATATTGATATGTGCGTAACAAACTAAAGAGTTTTAAGAAGGCTTACAGTCAAAAATATTTTAAAGGACGGTTGCCACCTGTTAAAAAATTAGCGCAATTTAATTGATAAACTAAATGATATATTACAATATAGATATTAAATTTAAGAGGTTTAAGAAAGATAACTGCCGGAAATATTTTTGAGTAAAATTGCCACATCTTTGAAATTTTAAACTCAGTTATTATGACAAAATAAATGAAATACGGTAATTTAGGTATCAAGCTTTAGATTTTTAAGAAGGCTTACAGCCGAAAATATGTTTGTGGAGTGTTGCCACCTGTTTGAGAATTAAACTCAATTTATTGGAGAGTTGCCACCTGTTTGAAAATTGTTAAATCCAGTTATATTGATAAAATAAATGAAATATAAGATATCTGTTGGAATACTTTTGAGGAGGGTGCCTCCTATTTAAAAATCTTAACTCATTTATATTGATAAAGTAAATGAAATATTGCAATGTGGGTATAAAATTAAATAGGGGTAAGAAAGATATCAGCTGGAATACTTTTGAGGAGGGCTGCCACATGTTTGAAAATTTAACTCAATTTGAAGGTCAAATGAATGACCTATTATAATATAGGNTTGGAATACTTTTGAGGAGGGTGCCTCCTATTTAAAAATCTTAACTCATTTATATTGATAAAGTAAATGAAATATTGCAATGTGGGTATAAAATTAAATAGGGGTAAGAAAGATATCAGCTGGAATACTTTTGAGGAGGGCTGCCACATGTTTGAAAATTTAACTCAATTTGAAGGTCAAATGAATGACCTATTATAATATAGGTATCAAATTAAAGACGTCTAGGAAATATGACTGTTGGAAATATTTTTGAGGAGGGTTACCACCTATTTGAAAATTTTAGTTCAGTTAAATTGATAAAATAAATGAAGTATTTCAATACGGTTATTAAACTTAACATTTTTAAGAAGGCTTACAGCCGAAAATATGTTTGAGGAGGGTTGTTATCTGTATTAAAATTTAACTCAATCTAATTAATAAAATAAATAACTTATCGTATAGGTGTCAAATTAAAGAGGTTTAAGAAATATGAATGTTGGAGACATTTTTGAAGAGAGTTTCCACCTATTTAGAAATTTTAACTCAGTTAAATTGATAAATACATGCAATATTGCAATGTGGATATAAAACTAAATAGAAAGATAACTGTTGGAAATATTTTTGAGAAGGGCTGCCTACTATTTGAAAATTTTAACTCGATTAAAGTGATAAAATAAATGAAGCATTGCCATGTGGGAATCAAATAAAATAGGTTTCAGAAAGGTTACTCTTGAAAATATATTTGAGGAGGGTTGCCACCTATTTAAAAATTTAACTCGGCTAAATTTATAAAATAAATTCAATATTGCAATGTGGGTATCAAATTAAATAGAGTTTAGAAAGGTGACTGTTGGAAATATTTGTTAGAAGCGTTGCCACCTATTTTAAAATTTTCACTCAATTAAATTTATAAAATAAATGAAATATTGCCTTGTAGGTGTCGAAACTAAAGAGTTTTAAGAAGCCTTACAGCAGAAAAATGTTTGAGGAAGGTTGAAAACTAACTCAACTCTGGTTGAAAATCTAACTCAATTTAATTGATAAAATAAATGACATATTACAATAGAAATATGACTGTTGGAAATATTTTTGAGGAGGTCTGCTTCCTATTAGAAAATTTTAACTCAGTTAAATTGATAAAATAAATGAAATATTGCAATCTCGGTAACAAGCTTTAGATTCTTATTAAGGTTTACGGCCGAAAATATATTTGAGGAGGGTTGCCAAAAGAGGGTTGTCGAAAGCTTAATATGTTGCACCAATGTATTTTCAATATAAAGCGATAAAATAAATAAACCAACGAAAATTTGGTCCTTTGTCAAATATGTTTGATTTATTATTATTATTTATTTATGGATATGTACAAATGTAAAAATGTAATGTAAAATATGGGTGATTTGGAAATATTTTTAATAGGATTATCACCTATCTAAAAGTAAAGACGGAAAATATTGAAATTAAATGAAATATCACATAACTGGTACCAAACGAAAAGTGTTTGGGAAAGCTTTACTAGGGCTTTTTTTTAATCTTTCCACTTAGCGAAACTCCGAATAGTTTAAAAAAATATAATTTACAACATCTTATAAAACCAAGAGATAATATTATCACACAATTTACTAAATGTAAAAAATTAATAAGCAAGTAATTTTTAAGTAAACAAGTAAGAAAGTCTAAGTTCGGGCGGAGCCGAACATTAAATACCCGGCGCTAGTATTAAATGTATGTTTTCCACCTTTCCGAAAGCTACCGCTACATGATAAGCCGGGGTGTATACATTTTAAGTAAATTAGCGTCCTTAAATTTCGAAATATTGAAATTTCAAGCATATC
>NW_016176655.1:0-2400 GCF_001687245.7 Rhagoletis zephyria | reverse complement strand
TTTTCAGAAGAATGAATTTTTTGTAATAAAGCATCGTTTGCTTTTAGGTAGTCTTTAAACTCTAGACAACTGAGATCATAGTTGCACTTAGTAACTAAAATTGCTTTAATCGTTTCTATTTTAATTTGTGTTTTTTCATTAGTCCAAATGTTGTTTAAAATAGAGAATACTCTTTCAGTAGGGGCGTTTGAACCTGGCAAACATAAAGCGAATCCAACAATTTTTAAAATGTTTTTACAAGGTACGTATATCATTTTCATTAAAATGTTTAAAAATGCCCACCCATCTCTCAGCTGCAAACACCTGGTTATCTGACCAATCTGTAATCATGTCCGAAGTCACATAGCTTTTGACACACGTGAATTTGTCAAACAGTTCGCCATCATTTATAATTATTTCATTCCTCTTTTCCATAACATATGTACAACTTGCTTCTATTTGGTCCCAAGAAGGCACTGAGCGGAGAAGAACCCACCCTAAAACTTCAACTTCTACGAATGCTTTGTCCCATTGATTCAAATAATTAATACAACTATTATAAAAATTGCCCGCATGTACATTGGNTGCCTGGCAATGTGCAAAAAAAGCCAGACTTCAGAGCAATGGTCAATGAAAAACTGTTTCAAAATGGTTGGACATTTTTCTTGCGATAAAAAGTATATTTTTAATGGCTTAAAAAGTTTTAAAATTCTTTCTATAGCGGGTTTCAGAGTAAGCCATCTAGTCTTGCTAAATCCCATTAATTTCCTATATTCTATATCAACTGTATCGCAAATTTCTTTTAATTCTTCTACGCGAACTGTGTAAATATAAAAAAAGGAATATATTTTTACGACTATTACTTCGACATCTATTGGAAGACATTCGATGGATGTTTGAATACAATTATTCAAAACGTGAGCAGCACAGTTTATTCCAATAAGCGGCTTTCCAATAGATGCCTGAAGTTTACAGTACCAATTATTTTTGCCTAGTCTTCTGGCGCCCCCAAAATTACAATTCGTATTATCTGCACAAATAGCAAGCAGTTTTTCATTTATGTCAAATTTTTTTAAAAGACCATACATATATTTCGTCAAGATGTCAGACGATTCGCCTGGCAGGTCACTGACCTCTAATATTTTTACTTGAATCCCTTTGTGTGGCGCAAAATAGCGGACAAGTATTGGACATAGTTTTGTGCTTCCATGATTTGAACAATCTACGTACACTGTGACGAAGTCTGTTACGCACAAATCGGTTTTCGTTTGCTGAATGGAATTTGGGGCCAGGACGTTACAGATTATAGATTCAGATTTTGTGCGAGCGCAAGAATATTTGTCATCGAAGCAACGTTTTATTAGTTTCGAAGTGCAATCGTTTGAGCGAAAAGAGTGGTTGTGTTTCACCGTATGAAACGCCCATGTGCCTTCGTTGATGCCTACTTTCTTTCCGTTGCTATCAATTACCTCCTTATGAAAAAAATTTGATATTGTTTTGCTGGACGACAGCGCAATATTGGCTTTTTTATGTTTGTTCGTCGCTAAGTGTTGTTGAATGTCGAGTTTGCCGCCATTAGCTATGGAAAATATCGCTTGGCACTTCAAACACTTCACTTCGCTTGTGTTATTGGTTTTAGTTATAAAGCTATATTGGTTTTGCAAGTCCGCGTTGAAAATGCATTTTCGTCGTGGCGGCATTACGCTAAAAACAACGAATTTGACAATTATCTACATATGTGTGTATAAAGTTTAATTCTCATAGTATTTCAAATAAAATTTACCAGGATTCAATCGATCTTTTTCACCGGCTACTTTGATCAACATCCAACGCGAGTTTCTTCGTTTATCCACCTTATTTCGTTAACAGCTGATGTGACAAGTGCTGTGTGCAGTGATGCCAATTTAATAGAAAATAGTTATTTTCCAATGTTAAGTAGCAACCAATTATTTGCTCATCGTTTGAAATTTATTTTCGCACTTCGGTAATATTATAATACAGAACAAATACAGGACATATTTTCAAATACAGAACATTTTTGCTGTTTTTATTAAAAAATAATTCACACAGAACATTATATTGAAATACAGTACTGTTCTGTATAATACAGAATGGATGGCCACCGTACATATATGTGATCATAAGTGGGCGGTGCCACGCCCATTTTCCAAAATTTTACCATAAACGTATTTCTTGGTAAAGAATTGTTGCAAACATCAATTTTTAATAAATTAGCTTTAATATTTACTGATTTATCGCAGACTTTGTATTCTCTAAATTACCGTTATATGGGATGTGGGCGTGGTTATTGTCCGATTTTAAAAATTTTCGGACATTTAGTATGCTGTGGCAAGGCTAACATATATGCCAAGGAAATTGGTGCAGCGGTTACTAAGATATACACATGTAACCATAAGTGGG
>NW_016176653.1:415-9052 GCF_001687245.7 Rhagoletis zephyria | reverse complement strand
AGATTTGTTTATACAAATCCAACGATAGTTTTATATGTATACGATTAATACAAAGTCCGGTATAATGTGTAATGAGTACTTGTGAATTCCGAGAAGGTCTGGTACATTAAACTAAAAAGAGGGTCTCTATGTTCTTTTATACCCGAGGAATATACCAGGGCAGCTTTGCAACAAATATGTATTATATTCGGATACCAGTTTACTTCAGTATCGATCGTTAGCTCGGCGCAGCCTGACGTATTGCCGTGCACCTCAGTGCAGTCGTTATTAGAGAGCCGCTCGATAATTTTTGTGTGTTTTTAGAATATTTTTGTGCATACAAAACTTAATGAACAGACTAAATTTTTATTTGCGCTTTTGCAAATGCACAATTTTCCATTATTCATAATTATTTATTTTTATTGCCTGAAAAGCATTTTTTTATTTTAGTAAATTAAATATTATTTTTAATATTATTTATCTTAGCCCAATTTAATAAATAAACAATTAAAAAGAAATATTATTTATTATTTGTTACATATTTTTTATGTATACATCTTTCCGCCTATTTTGTATGTGGGTACCAGGTACTATTTGTGTAAATTTATTCCAATTAAAAATTTTCCAGACTGAAAAGAAACACAAAATATTTTAAATGCGTTTCTCCATGTAACATCAGTCAAATCGTGGGAATCCGGGAGGATCTTAAAAATTAGTTTCAAGAAAAAAAGGTTATTTAATACAATATGTTACGATGGGTACCCGGGTAGCCAGTTGGGCACACCAGGGTTAAGGTTGTACTCGTATTTACGGTTTTCTTTTTCAACTTTTATTAGCGCTAGCAACTTCCACTTCATCTCGTGTTGTAATTTAGAAAAAAATAGAAACAAGAACAAAATACACAACAAGGCAGCAGCACTTAAATGCCAGCACTAAAATTTTATGACACCTGGCGCTGCTCTTGGGGCGATCATAAAACTGTTACATTAACATTTATGACTGCACTAGACTGGTAACTCGAGCGTAATCAGCAATCCATTACACCCGCTTGTTGTGTGTGGCTTCTTACCATACACATATGTGTGTATGTATGTACATACGTACTTAAATACATACATTCACTTACATACATATTACTTGTATATCACTTGAACTATTTTACTATGAAAATGCAAATTTACGAAAATTGGCAAAATATGCCACGTCTGGCGCGCTGGTGTGCCGGTATTTTCTTTTCGCCGCCAGTTGTGAGGCAAGTGTGTGATGCAATCGCGACTGTCGATCGGCGTCCGATGAGATCCGCCTACTTCTGTCCCAGCAGTCAGCCGTTGCTGTGCGGCACAAATCATTCGCGATCCACTTCGCAGCGAAGTTTGCTAATTGGCATGTTGCACGTTCACTATACATAGTTAATAGACCGATTATGAGGAAGATCAAGCTATCCGTGTAGGAGAACTTGTCGACTGAAGTTTATCTACACATACATATATACTTACATACATACATGTTGGAGACAAAAATGCGACTGAAGTGGTTCAATGCCACCCAGGTGCAAACCTTTTGCATGCAAGTATTTGTAAAATACAATTTTTTGGGATTATTGTACATGTACATATACATATCGACCCCTAACCGCCAAAATAACGTAAGCGACATTTTTTTCAAAATTTTCTTTTTGATGCAGAAATGTATCTAGATGCTCTAGGAATATTTCTGCATCAAAAAGAAAATTTTGAAAAAAATGTCGCTTACGTTATTTTGGCGGTTAGGGCTCGATATCATCGTTTAACATTTTAAAGGATATAGTATAGTCTGCATTATTTCAAACCTTTTCTCTCTTTTATCCCTAACTATCTCCTCCTTATATATCTAAATATCGATATTTTGGTATGAATGGAATGTCAGCAACTGCCGGAGAGCAAATCTCATTTTTGGTACAAATGTCAGTTTCGAGATTTTGCAGAACTAATAATGAACGCAGCTCAATAAAAAATTCCCAAACAACACCAATCTGCAATTGTGAAAATGTACAGATCTGTACAAATGTGCAAATCGTGTGATCCCTGCGGAAGATATCGAATTCCAGGCCCATCTGCTATGCAAAGCTGATATAATGCCCAATGAATACTTTTTATCTTCTTCTTCCTCTTCTTCTTCTGGTTATAGATAGTAGACAAGTTTTGAGCAACGGCAGACAAATAATAAATATTGTGAAAAAACACAGTGGAACAATTTTACGGTTACACCTAGACGCACAGTGCGGCCGAAAGTCAAAAGTGCGACCAAAATTGAAAAAAAAAGTTTCTAGGTAGGGCTATTCATCATTAAGTTGGCTAAAAGGATTCTATAAGAAGCGAAAACTGTTCACAGTAAAGGGCCTAAGGTCCTTTGAAGGCATTATTGGCATAATTAACTTTATGAGGGTATAATGTAAATTTAAAACCAAGAAAAAAGAATTGTTATGCGTTGGACGTAAAACTTCTATGGTTGCCTGCCACTTTGGTAGTTCCGCCTTTTCTCTCGTTGTCCACGCATGGTTGCAAAATCGAGGATTCTTTTAACCGGAACCTCGTTATCCATGCGTACAACATGCTCAAGCTATCGAAATCCCTATATATTTATGCACTTATCCTTAATGCTCATGTCCTTAAATAGCTCGTAAAGTTCGTCTTTCCATATTCTTCGGCACACGTCGCCACTCGAACACGGCTATTTACATTACAAAAAAAAAGAGTAAATTCGGAATTTAATGCTCTCGAATTTTATTTTGAAACCGAAAAATATTTAGAGTTTGCTAAAAGAGCTCAAAATACTTTTATTTATTTGATGCTAGAAAATGAATCGAATATTATTGATTTTCAAGAGTTCTATTCCATTTATACGAAAATGTGTTCTTTCCCATATAAAATACATAGGAAATTTTGACCACTTTGAGCGACCGTTAAATATTTTTTCTAAACAAAAGGAAACAGATATATTATTTCGATATAAGTAGAACAAACCTAGGGGGGTAAGAGCATTAAAATTCGGACTTTACTCCCCCTCCCCCCTCCCACATGCATTTTTGGATCACCCTAATATACTTGTCAAAATGTTTCAACATTTTGGGTGTCATCTAAATGTAGGCATTTTGCACAAAAAATCCAGAAAAATAACCAGCAACTTAAACTTGCTCATAAAATTAAGTTAACTTCAAAAACTGCAAAATACTTATATAACCTTTAAGGTCCAAAAAGGACTGTTTCTTTGAACTTTTGTGTATACCTACTATTTTCTTTATAAAAAAATTGTTAAGTTTGTAGTTTTACTTGTTCCTGTTCGAAATGGCGTCTACTCTTAACAGGAAATGAACGCTGCCGTAAAAATTTTTCAATGTTATTACTATACCGTTGTGCGATAAACTTTTAAAGCATTTATACTATACATATCTAAATACATATATTTCCGAATAGATCGTAGAAATACGAGTATACTATTGTAAATAGCTATGCAATAAGGAAAACGAATATTTAACACTTCAGACAACATATCGTCGTGTGGCGAGATTTATCGGTTCCATGCAAAGCCAGGTGAAAAGCACTGTTTAGTAAAAGTAAGCGCACTGTTTTTTTTTTTTAGCTTCCCTCCCAATGATACGCAAAACGGCGCTGCCCAGCAAAAATAAGAATAAACTAACTAATAAGCGCCTATAAATATTTAATAACTGCCGGCTGCCAGTTACCAGTTTCCCAGCATAATATCAAATTACTTCTAACAGAACAGGTGTGTTGCTCTGTTATGTGGCTATATAAACAACAGCTATGACAGCTTATCAAGATCGCCACTAGTTTAACAACTTGGCCAGCAGCTATGCTAAGTTACAGCATTTACTTATCTACGCGTATGTATGTATATATAACACAAAGTTGATCTGTATCTAAATCAAAATCGATTGAGAGTGTTCCACTAGTTCGTACGGTGGCTGCAACACGCCACAACAAATGTTGCACAGCAACGACCTTGAGTTGATAATTAAAGGCAAAATAAGGAAGTGGTAGCAACATGCTGTAGTGGTGGTAGCTAAAAGTACTGTTAGTGATGGTGTTGGTGTTCCTAGTGCTGCAGTTGAGGCCTCTTCATCTTGTCCATTTATTGCAAGTGTTGTCTGCCTTTCGGCTTGAATTTACTCTAATTGCAATATTGCGGTTGCAGCATCGTGGTGTTAGCCTCAGTTATGTTGCAGACTTAATATAATTCTATTTGGAGCAAATGCAGTTAAGAGATGTTGACAGGTTTTGAGGTGTAAATTGCAGTTTCATTGGATGATAGCTACTCAAGCATTTAATTGTTTGAATCACCTGAGTTAGGGGCGATGGGAAATCTCAAGTGTATGTACATATTTAATATGCAGTACATGGAAATCTGTGGGTTTTTTTGTAAAAATTCATTAGTTAAGTGTGGAGTGAGATAGAGCAGAGCAGCCTACTGTAGGGAAAATTGACAATACCTTACTGAAGGGTTAAGTTGGCTTAAAGAGTGCACTTTAAATTTGTCAGTTAGGTTAGGCTAGGTTATCCTGGCTGTCCTCATACCTCAGGAAAAGGGCACACTTAGGCCACCATGGGCTCATTTTGGTGCCTTATTAGAGACGACATATGTCGCTCCTCTTACCCTAGAAATTGCACCACTTCGTAGCTGGGATTCTAGAGCGTGGGTTCCCATCAGGCAATGCCCGGTGAGAACTCCAATAACATGTCGGAGAAGTGGTCGCTCCAAGTGGAGGAGAGGGCGAGATCTACGCTTGTCCAGTTTAGGCCACATATGTCACGCTATCCTGCAAGTAGGCTCCGCAGACCATATTATATTTGCCCGTACATCAAAGTTATTCTCCAGCCAGAGCTTACAGAAGATAGCGGAATACCCGTATTACGACCTGTACGTACTGATTGTAGATAGCAAGGTTCCTTCCCTTGCTAGTTCATCTGCAGCATAGTTTCCCGGTATGTCTTTGTGGCCTGTCACCCATAAAATATTGGTAACGTAACATCTTACCAGTTCATTAAGAGTACGTCAACATTCCATAATAATCTTCGATGTAGATTTTTCACAATTGAGTGCTTTAATAACCTATTGGCTGTCAGAAAAGATTGTCACGCCTTCAGATTATTTAGAGAATCGATAAGCCAACTTGCAGCTTCGTTCATTGCTGTTAGTTCAGCCTGAAAAACGCTACATAGATCTGGCAGACGAAAACTAAGGCTAAGTTAGAGTTCCTCCGAGTATACCCCACTTTCTACCTTCATATCCAACTTGAAGCCATTAGTGTAGATGGCTGTTGAGTTACAATACTAGATCAGGACCAAATCCTCCTCCCATTCTTTCCTTGAGTTAACCCTTGTCTGGGAGTGATATTTTACTCCCGTAGGCGGGACCATGTAGTCCAGGCACTTAAAGTCTCCTGGAAGATCTTTCAAAATTATAGTGTGTCCAAACCTCGTGTCACTCCATTTGATTAGTGCATTTAATCTAATAGGACCTTTATTAATTTCTTTCTTATTGTGTTCTTATCATTATGCCATAGAACAGAATGGGACGCACAACTGCTGTGTATATCCAGTTCACAGGCTGCAATCCCAATTGCTCTTCTATATTGCGCCGCCAAGTTAACTTCCTGTCAAGATTAAAGCCCAGATATCTAACCTCGTCCGAGAAAGTCAGGGCGATGCCGTTTAAGGAAGAAAGTGGTAGCCGGACAGTTTTCTTTTTCTTTGAAAATAGAACCATGACCGTTTTTTTCTGGATTGAAGGGCAGACGTTGCTTGCGCGACACACATATTTAAGTTTTTGAGTTAAGAGACTGATGCATTTTGCAAAAATATTTGGGATCTGTCATATTTAGTTCAGATGTTGGATAGTCGTCAAGATTTGGTTTGTTTACCAACTTTTTCCCGCGACACCACCCTGACAAAATATTTTTTTATTTTCAATTTTATTTCAACAAAGGTTGATTAAAAGAAAAATGCTGATAAAAATAAAATATTTCACACAAACAGGGTTAACATTTTGAATACTAGTGACATTGTAGTAGATACATAATAGCACGGCCGAGTAATAATAGTCAACTTATGTACAGCAGTCGACTAAATTATAGCCGCACAAAATTTTGACAAATTTTAAAATATTACTTTTGTTGTTATTTAATTTTTTTAGTTTTTTATAGCTCATTCTTTAACAACATCCGTATAAATACAAGTTTAAAGGCAGTGCCACACGATTGGAAATTTGCCGAAACTTGGTGCAAATCGTATCCCAATTGTGTGAATACCCAAATATTTTTTCTTATCGCAATCACGAAAAATAATTCGTTGAAACTGCGCAAAAGAAATTGCTACCAATCTTTTGACTAATTTTCCCAATAGTCCAATATAAAAATGCACAAATCTGTATAAATGTACCAATCGAGTGACACTGCCTTAAAAATGTATGCAATTTAAGAAAAAGTAACAAATATTCATAAAGATTTCGAGTTTTGTAGCCCTTTGAATTTTAGTAGAATAAAACACAATTTCCAAATGGCTGCAAAGTACGGTTGATGTTTTAGAATTTTTAAAATAGCTGAAATAGGGTTTTATTAAAGAATGAAATAAGTGGCAAACCTCTTCAAAAATATTTTCGAAGTAAACCTTCTTTAAGCCCTATATTAAAATAATATTTCATTTCATTTTGGTTTTTTCTTCCCAAAGAGAAGACCACCCTCTTAAACCCATTTTCGAAATAAACTTTTCTGGTTTAACATCCGTATTGAAATACTTCGTTAAGCTTGTTATTTAAAATTATTTTGAATTTTCGAATATGTAACATGTGGCAGCCCACCTCAACGGTATTTTAGAAATAAAGCTTACTTAAGCACCTCTCTTTTGACACCCATGTTACAAAATTTCATGCAACTTTCTAATTAAATTTATTCTGAATTTCCAAAAAGAGAACAATCTCTTCAAAAATCTGTAAGAGGTGGCGCAATATAAAGGAGCGAACTAGAATGGAAATATCTATAGGAATAATCAATGCCGAAAAGAGCCCTATATACCTTGCTCCACTTTTGACCGGTGGACTTATGTGGGAAGCCATTGGCACTTTGCAAAGCAATAAAATTAAACGCATTGATAAAGTACAGTGATAACAGGTTCGAATACACCAGAACTTTCGAATGTATTGCTGCAAACTTTAGTTGCACCCCCTTCAAATCCATTAACTGTTGCAGGAACCGTGTTTTCCAACCGTTTAACCGTTACTTTGTGCATCGGTAATGGCACTTCAAACAATATCGCTAAGAGAAAGCGACTTCAACTAGTGGCACTTGCTAATTTACACACCAAATCAGCTGGAGTTCGATTATTCCATAAGCAGCAAAAATCAATATCAATTAGATACAAATGCGCGTAGCTAACGCAATGAGAAACAAACACCCATACCCATATTCAAGTAGTTGCATACTTACAAATGCAAGAGCTGCGAGCGAGCCAACAAGTAATGCAACTGCTGCTGCTCCATGTGCTGCATGTGGTGCACGACATAAAAATGCTAATGACTCTGCTGACACAGCTGCCGCAAATGTTAGCGAACGTATTCTTGGGTTTGACTTGCAACAAATCAAATTAACGCTAAGGCATGCTAAGGTGGCTGGTTGCCGCTGTGGCAAGAACCAAAGGCACGGGCCCGCCGCATTCACACTGAACACCCATTCGCCAATGCAAATGTATCGAAATTGATTTTTCTAGACTAGTTTCTTTTGCTTGTGATTTTCGCTGATGGAAATCAATTACATAAACTAACAGTAGCTGGCGAGTCGGCAAAAATGGCCATAATAGCAGCAACTATAACAAAACTAATACCAATACAAGAACCGTCGCATAACGAAGCTTTGGCGGCAGAACTGATATAATAACTGCATTTACGCAAGAAGANACAAAACTAATACCAATACAAGAACCGTCGCATAACGAAGCTTTGGCGGCAGAACTGATATAATAACTGCATTTACGCAAGAAGAGTGCCTTTTGTGCGCGCAAAAACTTGCAACATTCAACATCCAACATTAAATCGATGCNCAGACGGTCGTTAACTAAACACCTTTTTAGTGCACCTATAATAATATTTTTCTATATTCGTAAGGCACGATCTTTAGACAAAAATCGTACCCTTACGACGATGTAAATTTTAATCCGTTATGTCAATCCGTTTTATTTTAATCGGAAGTTGAATAACAGATTTTGAAAACACGGTTAAAATTAATTATTTCTTGCTTTTTAATAAATTCGTAATTAAAGAAATTTTTTCTTTTGAAAATTTTTTTGATACAAAAAAATTCAGTGGGTTTCGTAGTTAAAAGCACAGTATTTTGATATAAGTTTTATAATTGTGTGACTATCCGAAATGGAGAAAATTGCTTTCGAACACAGACCGTCTACAGACCGGCTTGCCGACATATAAAAACCCAGTTTGCATTTCCGACCGTCTGCAGACGGCATTGCCGGTTCGTAGGTCAACATTGTGTAAGAGAAAGCTGAAAATATGTGTAAGTATATCGGCGAGCCCGTCTCCAGAAGGTCTTGGTTTTTCTCCCCTGTAGGAAAAGGTTACTGTCACAGATCGAAATGGACATCAGTTTTGGATTTCTCG
>NW_016176653.1:0-378 GCF_001687245.7 Rhagoletis zephyria | reverse complement strand
AAAAAAAAAAAAAAAATATTCCGACGAACTGATAACCTCCTCCTTTTTTGGAAGTCGGTTAAAAATGAAATGAGTTTCTACGTTTGCCGGAAGTTCATCGACCACTAGCGCACCACACAGTAAGAGGCATTATGTAGAAAAGACAATGCATGCACATACATATGCACATATAGCCAATGCAGCACCTTTCACATGCGGCCACAAATGAAGGGTCGAACTGGCATGAGATGGGATATCGACTTGTGTTGCCACACATTCAGCATCAAACTGCAATTAGATAAATCTTATATGAACTTGAAAAACACTATAAAGTGACTCAAGCAACTGACCACTTGTAGATTTTTTTAAATATTCGTAATGTTTTTCGAGTTAAATTTT
>NW_016176652.1:0-9053 GCF_001687245.7 Rhagoletis zephyria | reverse complement strand
GCCTTCGGCATAGCCGAAGACAGCGCTGCTCTTACTTGTTTTTTTTTGCGATGGTGCTTTGGCCAGAGCTTGAACCCAAGAGCTGATGAGTGAAAGCGCGCATTGCTTACCACTACACCACAGCGGCCGACAAATACCAAATAATAGAATGTAAAAATTAAAAGAAATACAAATTAAAAAAATACACAAATAAAGCAAACAATAAATTTCTAAAAATTATATGGAATTAAAAAAGTAGTTTTCATTTTAAAGCTTCAAAATCTAACAATTCAAAAAGATTCGTTAAATAAAGAGAAAACAAAATTAAAAAAAGAAAATCTTAAAACAAGATTCTGAAAATTTAATGAAATTAAAAAAAAATTAATTTACAACCAAAAAATCCAAAAATTAAAAACATATTACATAAAAAAATAACAAAATAAGATTAAAAGAGATATAAACAGTTTCTTAAAATTAAATGAGTTTACATTTTTTTTAAACAATGAAATATAAGCGTTAAAAGAAAGTTTAACTAAAAAAGAAAAACAAATAATATAAAATAATTTTTTAAAATTAAATGACAAAAATACATATATGCGTATATTGAAATTTAAAAAAATATTTACATATATGTGTAAAACAATAATAAAAATTTAAAATTGAGTACAAAAAACCAAATAAATATTTAAGTATAAGTTTCTACAAGTAAAAAAAATATATTTTTCATTTTAAAACAATAAAATCTGAAAAGCAAAAGAAAATTACATTAACAAAGGAAATTATATTAAAAAAATAAAATTACAAAAAAAAAGAAAAAAATATATTCTAAAAATTAAATGAGATCAAGAAGATATTTCCTTTTTTAAAAAGAAAATTTAATTTAAAATTTTTTAAAACTGAAATGTAATTTAAAACAAATATATTTTTCCATTTAAAACAATAAAATTAAAAATTAAAAGAAAACTAGTAAAAAATGCGGCTGCCAGAGGATTTAAACCTCGGATCTCTCTCATATCTCCATTTGAAACATGATCAAGTGCTTTCTGTAAAAAGATCTTTTCACCATGAAAGTTGGCAAGGGGCCCTTTTTCTACGCCTTTCATGCTGTGGTTTAGTGGTTAGAAGTGCGTACTACCATTCCGCAACGCCCGGGCTCGATCCCAGTTCCGACTGATATCAAAAATAAAGAAAATAAAAAGGTTTTTTCTAATATTTAGCGGACCTAATCGTCCTTATGCGCCAACAAATTTTTTTCTCAATTCCACATAATTTACGCTTTCCCATTTGTTACCCATATTATTATTCTACATTACACTGAATTTGTAAAATAATATTAAAGTTCCCGGAAAACTATCCTCGTGAGTGTTCCAAAATTTATTTTTTTTTTCGATACATCGTGATACGGTCTAATGTACACACACACCTGATTAGCGCTGTACTAACTTAGCTTGTGCATTGACTATGCAACAACATGCATCCAACCACAAAGATATGTGTGCACAATGTTGCATGCATAAGATTCCATATCGGCCTCATCTTGAATACGATATTCGATTTTGCTGCTACTGCGGCCGCTTCGCTACTCACATTTGCGCTGTTCTTTTTTTTCATTTGTCTTATCCACAGTCAAGCTTTTAAGGTAAATTATGTAGGTACGCTCTCATTTAAGCCTTCCAAGATTCTTGCTTTAGGGCATATTGTATTACACTTAACGTATCTTTACTCCTTACACCTGTCATAAGAATGCATATGTTTTTATATAGTTTATGTGTATGTATGTATGTGTGCTAGTAAATACATTTGCACATTTACATAACCTTAAAAGTGTTCAGATTCCTGGGTGTAGAGGGTGCTTTCGATAATATGAAACCCTCTCTAATAGACAACTGTGCCCGGCGCAAAAAAAATTAACGTTGCACATATACGGTCCATCGTAGTGGACAAACTGCTCTGCCTTCTTAGTGAAGATGGTTTCGATGTAAAGGGCTGCGCGGATGATATTGCCATTCTAACCACAGATAGGTCCGAAGACATTATCTCCAACCTCCTACAGAATACTCTGACCATAATTAGTTGCCAAATGATGCTGCAAAAACTGGTTAAAGGTAAAACCCAAGAAGACTAACTTTGTCAGTAAAACGAAGAGGGTGACAAACTGCTCGAACCATTCCTTCAAGATACACTTCTCTTAAGAAATTACGCATCTGCGAGTAGTCCGTGAAGAAAAATTCTCATAGAATCTGTATCTAGAAAAAACTATTTAATCTGCATCTGAATCTGCCACACACGAATGGGTAGATGGAAAATGGAATTTATGAGAAGCTTTTGCATGCCAGAAATATACGCGAAGGTTTGCTATTGTCTGCTGAGAGGCAACTGTTGTTAGAAAAAAAATTTTTCTGATTTAGATATGACCCGGACCAGGGATCGAACCCCACTCAACCACAGCGGCCGCATACATACATTTGTTTGCATGATGGAAGCTAAATTACCAAAATACCATTTACGTATGTAGATATGTATCTATATTAGGAATATTAATCCCAGAATCCCGGTATTCTCGGCAAATAATCCCGGGGATTTCGGGACTTGTAATTTGGACTGATGGAAATAATAGAAACTCCTTTTCTTGATCAGTATTCGCTATATTTCTTTTTTTATTTAATAATTACTATTTTTTTATAAATGTCGAGCTCATTATACATATAGCACTGCGCGATCGTAAATTTCAAACACAAATATCAATATATACGTGAAACCATGGGCTAAATATAGTAAATTTGCGGTTTCAGTTTATGACTCCGACGTCGGTAATTCAAAAATGATTTAAAAAATTCAGAGAAATCTGCTTAGGAAAGAAGTATGGGTATCAAATTAAAGAGGAAATCCTATAGAATTTAAACAGATTCAAGTTTTTGGTGCAGAAGGACTGGATAGTAATAAAATGTCCTTTTAAAATTTTATCCTTGAAATTTCGCAATATTTGTTTTTGAAAAAAATATATGTTACTATGACTTATATAAACTCGATAAAATCCTCTTATTTCGTCCTTCTAACTTTATTAACTTAAAAAATTACCTATTCGTCCTTGTGAATCCAAAATCATTAAATTTTTTTAAATTTAAAAGGAATTTCCTCTTGCATTTGGTACCAATATTTTTATTCTACATTCCATTGGATTTTTTTAATAATTTTTGGAATTAATCACATCTTTGAAATTACAAAGTCCTTTAAAATAAATCCCGATGTTAGAAAGAAAAATCCCGATGTTAGAAAGAAAAATTAAAAATGCCACTTTAAATGAAAAGTAGGTTTCAAGCCCACTTAATTATTATTTATTTCATGGTAGGCTCAAATAATATAAAAGCAATTTTTTCGGTTTAAGTTGGTGAAAAGTAATGAATATCTAAATCCCGGGATTGTGATAACGATGTCCCGAAAATCCCGGGATCATAAAAAGCTGAAAAATGAACATTCCTCATCTACGGACTTATGTATATGTAATAGCTAACAAACAAATTCAAATGTTGATATGTGCTAGTACGTATGCTACGCTAAACGCCGCATAAACAAATAAATTACACTCTATTTAAATGCTGTAAAAATGAATTTGATTTATATCAATGCGCATGAGAGCTATAGTCGCAACAACAACAACGACAACAATATCAACTAAATGACAACAACGGCATATAGCTAGGGTGACCATTCGTACCGATTTTGGAGGGACAGTACCGATTTTGAGAAAATTGTTAGGCTGGATATTTTTTAAAAGTCGGGACGTATAAGCGTCCCGATTTTTCATATTTGTACCGATTAAGGTGCCATTTTCAGTTTTTTCTTTATTCATTTATTAAGACCCTCCCTGTATTCTGGCCCATTATCGCAAAGGACATGGAATAAATATAAGTGAACCACAAACCTAGCCAGCATCTTTATTAATAATATATACATACAATTAATGAAATTATAAAAAAATAAAAATAATAAAAAATACTAATACCCTCAAAAAAATCGTAGATTTGAAAAAATAAGCTGTAGATAGCGTGGCGAAAATATAAATAGGGAAGAAACATTTTAGTTTTCGATTATTTAATCTTTATTCCTTTTTATGAAAGTGTAGCTCGTTATCTAAGCAAAGACCATGTAAGGCAGAATTTGACACTTTGTACAAAACTTTGCAAAATTCGACAAAGTTTCATCAAAATTTTGAGCTTTTTGATTAGATTTCTTAGAAACATTCTCAGTATGCAGTTTTGTAACCTATTCAATTCAAGGTGCAAATTTTAAGTAGCTGGGACTTACCGTTGATATTTGGTAAATTTTTTGGAAGGTGTTGCTTGTTTTTTATGGTTGAACATACTGTGTATGGAAAAAAGTGCCAAAAAAAAACTGCCAAAAATCAACGGTAAGTCCAAGCTTCTTCCAACTGGTACTTTATTATACTAAAATTTAATAGGCTCCAAAACATAGCATACTCAAAACAATTCTAGAAGATCTGATTAAAATGTTTCAAATTGTGATGGACATTTATTTAAGCTTGTCGAATATTTATAAATGTTCCGCAAATTTTCGAAATTTTGATTTACAAAATAATAAACATTTTTAAATTTTTTTCTCTTTGTTTGGTTTTAAATAAAACTATATTAAGGGCCGTTTTCTGAAGTAGCCGTTAACTTTAAAGCTCACTTTATATTTAAAGCTTGGATTAAAAATAAAGCTATTTCTAAAGTTAAGCATTTCCATTTTCGGTTTTTGACGTATGAATGTTTCTTGGTTGTAAACCAATTTAAAACCGATAATAAAATGCTATGTGTGTCTAAAGTAACAATTATAAATTTTGATGCAACCTTTAAATATAAAGTGAACTTTTAAGTTACAGGTTACTTGAGAAAACGGGCCTAAGCCTTTTTATTCTAAAAACCAAACTGTATGTTCGGATGCTTTAGAATGGTCCCGATTTTTGGCCATAGAAATCTGGTCACCGTACATATATATATATATATATATATATGTACACATCAGTTACAACAATTATGGTAATAATAAAGCACTGCAACAACAACAACCATAAGCATTTTACAGTGCATAAATGCTTTACATAAGTAAATGTACATACATATTTATAGACTTTAATGGCTATAGTTACGAAGACACACACGCACAAATGTATAGAATTGCAGTATTAGGAAAACCAACAAACATATGTACATATGTATATTGTATGTATGTATGAACACTTCACTTGTTGTTTGCTTGCTTGTAGCATACTCGCTCGAACGATTTAATACAACATTTAATTGCTGTCTATAATTTGCGGCTTCAGTTAAATTTAGTCTGTGCAACAAAAACAGCAGTAGCTACAATAAAATCAAACGCATGCTCTAGAATTACATACGTATGTAAGTATGTGTGTTCATATATATGTACATTAACGTGGTCCAAACTTGTATGAAAAACAATTTGATGCGACTTTAATATAGAAATAAATACTTCTACACTTAAGGTTTACCAGTCGTTTAAATGCCCCTTTCGGGTTCGGGTTTTCACAATTCTACGAGCAAAACATCTGCCAAATTACAAAAACAAAAAAAAAATGAAAGTCAGAAAGTGAGCGTTCAAGTAATAGCTCTTGTGAAAACAGTTCTAAATAAAAAATAAGAAAAGTTTAAATATTAGTCTTTGAATACATCGTTTTAAGCGGTATTCAAGTTCATCTTTGCCAGAAATGCAATATAATTTTTTCCACGGTTTACAAATATGGCTTTAGATCACTGATGGGCACTGCTATGCCCGCGGGCAAAGCTCTTTTAAGCTTTCTATACATTTTGTATAGGCGTGAGCAGAGTAAAAGCTCTCTCTGACCATCGCTGCTTTAGTTAAACTAGTTAAGATCTGCAACATTGGCTTTTGGGAGTACCAATTTCGAGCTTATCTGCAGCTTGATTCCAACGAGGTATTGATGGTTTACGAATGGTTCGGTGCCGCTGTTTCGAGGAAGGCAAGTCCATCTACCTCATTTTCGTGGCAAACGTGCTAAGGCGACAAAGATTTTAAAGTGGTTGAACCAAAATCTGTGAACCCGGCTACTGTAGGCCATTTGCAGAAGCAACAAAATTTATTCGAATCTCCTGCAGTTGTTGGACCGTTAGATCGAGAAGATGCATATTTCTAAAAGAGGTGTACTACACGACGCGGAAAATATACAAAAAGCATCACACCATTTCTAAAGCCGAAATTTTTCGAAGTTATATTAGGCGATCCACAATAGAAGTTTGACAAGATTATGCACGAGGTGGTGACTCTAGTGAGCAATGGGGAGAGAGCTTTTGCTTTGCACGTGTTTATGCAAAAATGCTTAAAAGAGCTTTTTCTCGCCGGCAAGGCGTTGCACATCACCGCTCTAGAGCAGCCCTTTCTCTTGGCTTTACATGGCAAGCTCTTGTCCGAAATTTATGGATCAAAACAAAGAGTAGAGGTAGTACTTCTAACAGAAAACGGGCGAAAAGATCTACTCGGAATACTGGAACAAGCCTGTGTTGAAATATTAAAAGAATGGGACTTAACGCGCCAAACTAAGGGACTAGTTTTCGATATGACAACGAGTATCACTGACCGTTTTAAAGGCGCAAGTTTGGATTGGGTATTGCTATTTATTACGTAATGGAAATTTTACTTTCAGTCATTCTTAGCATGTTGGTGTAAGTCATGGCCTATTCCAGGAGTTAACCTTGGACAAATTGCGACAATAATTGTTAGAATATCTAATAAATGCATTAGAAAAACACCAACTAAGAGATGATTAGCATGAACTTTCACAATAAGCACTTTTGAGTTTTTCGGAAAAGAAGTGTACACAATTTTGATAGTTAAAACTAATTTTCACATACTCTGAATTGGAAAATGAAGAGTGTACACTTGAACACTCACAGTTACAGAACCTTGTCATCACGCTCGGCTAAATTTTTCGTGGAGTTATATTCTTCGATTAAAGTAATATTCGTTCCAAATATGAACTGTATCAGACCATAAAAAGGCGTTTTTCAAATATCTCAACACCTGCGCCACCTAGCGGATTAATTCATCCTTCGTTCGCATTGTCATCGGTTTCTGAGCTAAGTTGGAAGTTTCAAGTCTCTAGCTTATCGAAAAGTTGGTTAAAAATTGATTGCAAGATTTGATTACGTACAGGTGAAATATAATAACAACTTGTAATTAACTTCATTCGGAAATGATTGGTTCGACTTTAATTATTTATGGATCACCCTAATATGTAAATATATTCATATGTGTATGTACTTATATACGCACTATATATTCGAACATTTATGTACATATTTTGCTGTTACTAGATACTTTTTTATATCACAAATTGCGAGCGTAACACAGCGATCTGTTAATAAAAAAAAATAAAAAAATATTAAAATAAACGGTAGTATTATTATAGTAAATAACATAATCTAAAAAGTAAACACAAGAATAACAAAATTGCAGTGGAAGCTACAACAATAGCAGCAGCAGCAAAAAAAAAAACATACATAATAACTAAATACACAAGTTTGTTTGTAGTCATAAATAAAACATTTTGAGGAGATTAAAATCAAAATTACACGCAACATGCGTTTATGCCGCACAACAATGTATGTATTAGGTGCATGAGCTCTCAAACATGCACACTCACATATTAAGCATATACATACGTATGTACATGCATATATACATGGGTCTGTATATCAGGGCAGTAATGAAATGGTGAGAATGGGCATTAAAAAAGTTACATATTTGAACATAAATTTTTATTGGTTATAGATTTTCCAAGCCATTTTTTTCTTCATAAAATAAGCAAAGCCATTTTTTGTAACACATGCAATGCTTTCAGTTTCCCAGAACCAAGAAGTTTATACTTATCTGTTTCTGAACTAGCAAAAGGTTTATCTATTTACACCTGGATGCTCGATCATTTTAATTAAATTTTTTTATTTTTCGGTTCCTATAGTGTAGTGAATAGCAGTGCGGGCTACCATATCGCAGGGCCCGCGTTCAAGCTCTGCTCCACCCAACATCAAAAAATAAAAATACAAAAAAGGTTTTTTTTTCTAATTGCGAAATTCCCCTTAGTACTTACCAGCAATTTAAGTGAAAAATGATTTTTATACTTTTGCGAGTTTTAAGGTCATGGAAGCTGGAAGGAAATCAAAGCGATTGTCAGAAAATTAACCAGATGACGCGCAGGTGTAATGGATGTCCTATGTCCCCACTGGGATTAAAGGACGAAGAAGAAGAAAATTAATTCATGTTTTATGAAATAAGTGGGGCAATTAACTTTTCACATCACAATCATCCATTTGTTTGTTTTAACCAAAAAGTCCTTAAAAATAATTAATCGGAAGTTATACACCCTTAAAACGGAAAATATCTCTAATTCATGTCGAATTATCTAATTGTGATTCATGTTCAAAGTCCAGTCTAAGAGAATCCTTTTGAATTTCCGATAGCTTTGGCAGTATTGTTTAATAGTGACAAGCTAGCTCTGATATAAAGATCGCATCTTGTATGGCTTTAGGTCTTGCACGGAGATGTTAATCGCAAGCCCCATTAGCGGCGTCAGACGGCCAAAGTCATCGCGGGCTGGCCTACCAGTTTGCTTCTAGCCGTCCTATTTGTGGCCCTATTTTACTCCAAAGCATATATTACTTTTTCTCATTTTAAAATTTTCTAGTTTCTAAAATTTATTGCGGGTTTCAGAACTACTTCTAAGGTGGAAAATGATGTATAAAACAGACCTGTACAATTTCAAAGTGCATTTATGCATCTGCTACTTTTTTCTGTCAGTTAAACACTTTTTATCTTCTTTTTCCTTCGTAAGAAAAGGGCTCCACCAGCTAACCTAACAGCAATCACCAAGGCAAAACTATTGGCAGTCTGCCTTGATTATTGCCCATTTTTGGTTATTTATTTGCTGATGTGTCCAACAAATTCATGCGCTGCCGCTGGTGCTGTCTGCTAGCATCCGCTTAACTGCTGTTACATGTTCATAATTTCCACGGAAATCATTTTCATAAATACATATCTGA
>NW_016176649.1:0-9056 GCF_001687245.7 Rhagoletis zephyria | reverse complement strand
CTGCAACCAGCTGTTCTTTCGAATACCTCCCAGTCGGCGTACATATGTATGTACATACATTTTATTTCATAATTTATACATTGTATTGCATATGGAATCAGTGTGGCAGCAAATGGCTACTAAAACAACTCTTTGGAAAATCATTGGTCAGACTAATAATACTAACAATTAAAATTATATATTAAAGTACTTGTCGTTTGCACTGATTTTTTCTCTACTTATGCCATATTTAGGTCATAGGTGCCAGCGCTATAAAGTAAGTGTTCTTTTAATCCTCGGAAACTGGCTCAGAAAAAAAATTGCGTCTTAAAAACAGCGCGGATAGGACGGAAATTTTTAGATTGCCAAAATCCTCTCGATGAAAGCTTTCAACCGAGGTCCAGCTATTGCAAGCCCACCCGCTGAGCCAGCATAATGTACAGTACCAGGTTGACCGAGCTTTGCCCGGAGTGCATATACTTTTAAAAGTTTTGAAGGTTTGGATATCAAATATTTGTCATTTGGGTAGCCTTAAAAAAATATTTTGGAAAAAAAATTTGGATTTCGATATCTATTAAGTAAATTTCTTACTCAAAAATTTAGGAAGCAATCTATTCCAAAATACGCTGGAATGAATAGTACATNATTTTTAGATTGCCAAAATCCTCTCGATGAAAGCTTTCAACCGAGGTCCAGCTATTGCAAGCCCACCCGCTGAGCCAGCATAATGTACAGTACCAGGTTGACCGAGCTTTGCCCGGAGTGCATATACTTTTAAAAGTTTTGAAGGTTTGGATATCAAATATTTGTCATTTGGGTAGCCTTAAAAAAATATTTTGGAAAAAAAATTTGGATTTCGATATCTATTAAGTAAATTTCTTACTCAAAAATTTAGGAAGCAATCTATTCCAAAATACGCTGGAATGAATAGTACATATCTCGAGCGTATATACATAAAAAAAGATGCTGATTGAAATTAACAAAATAAAAATTTGTATTACATAGAAGCGTGGCAACCCTGATCGAAAATATTTTGGGACCAAAGTTCTCAACAATACCTTTCATTTGATATCCATTTTGCTATGTTTTAGATAAATTGTGTAGAATCAAAAATAAGTGGCAACTTTAAACTATTATCCTAAGGCAGGGATGGGAAGATTTTTGGCTCTTAAAGCCGTCAAAAGCCAGCAAGTGAGTAATGAGAGTCGAAGTACAAGAAATGTGAATACTCACTTCCTCCCCCCTTCATGCTGGCTTTTGATGTTACCCCTCATCTCTGACCTAAGGAATAACATTTTGGATATAGGGAAAGCATTGTTTAAAAACCTTCTCTTGATACCCATGAATAGTAATATTTTAACTTCTTTTTCTAAATAAAAAATTAATTGAATATGCGATTCAAAATAGAATGCAACCCTACTAAAAATATTTTTGAATTAGGGATCTTTAAAATACCTTCCATTTGATATCCATATTATGATGTTTTAACTAATTTCGAATAGGTGGCATTCTCATACGACTCTTCTCGGAGACAATGTCTATTCAGATAATCTTAAAATCCATAACATTATCTGTCATCAAAATCACTTGAGCCGTTTCCGAGAACCTTATCGATATATATGTATATACAGGAATTGCTCGTTTAATATAATAAGACATGTAAATATGTATAATAACGTTGTACGTAAGTAGTATATCGTTGGGTGTAATTAGCCCTAATTATGACCATTTAAACAAGTTATTGCTGTTTGCTTCCAATTTAATGTGATTGAACATGGCGTTGTGGTTATTTTTGTTGCAATGAAGCTCTTCAATTTTTATTGCACTCAGTTGCATTGTTTGCTTGATGATAATCAATTAAATTGCTATTTATTGAAGTGCTGTCATGCATACATAAATACGAGTAGCTGTGGTTTGAAGTGAAATTGACCCTAGCTTTTCAATTCACAAATTAAGTATAAATTATGTTTGCACTTACGTGTATGAAAGCATGTAGCTCTGTGAATAAGTAATATTTATGTGTGTATTATTTGTTTTCGCTAGTATGCAAACTAATTGCAAGAAATTATGCTTATTACAATAAAAAAAAAATAAAAAATAAAAATCAATACCTTTTTTTATTAAATGTGCATTTAAATAAAGGCAAATTAGCGATCGCATTGACCATCAGCTCGAGTGGTAATTGATGAAGCCAATAAAGCGATCATTGAACCTTCGACAATTGAAGAGACCACACCGAGTTGTGAAGTTTATGAAGCTAATCCGACTGGCCATGTACATATGACACTACTACTAATCAGTACGCCGTATAATGAGGACAAAAATGAGGACACTAAATTTCACTAAAATACATAGCATACAGTTGTTATACATTCTATAAAGCTGCGTACCCAAGATTTCTGTTAGAAAAAAACTTAAATTTTGGTGAAATTTTTTTCTTACATTTCAAATTTTTTCATTTTGGGGGAACCAAAATTGCAAATTTCATAAGCTTTCATTTAAAAAAAGACTATCAAATTGAGTGAAAAATGAAGGTTTCAATAAAATATGAACAGTAAAGGCCAGTTTTGAACCACTGTGCAATGTACGAGCTTATCTGCGCACTCGACAGATTTATTCTCTACATAGCATATGCGCATTGTTAAGGAGTTACCATACGTCCAGCGAACCCGTGGCATAAACGCTTTTTTCTTAGCTACTAGGTCTCTCTAGCATTTTTAGGTAAGTCTTTTTTTCCGTCGCTTTCTACCGCACCAATGCCCCGTAAAATAATATTAGCCTAAGAAAAACCATGAATATCCAATGTGAATGGCAAAAGGCTCGAAGTACAGGCCACCATCCTACTTTACCTGCTTCTCCTTTTTATGTTTCCAAGACAGTTTGCCGTTCAGTATGCATTTAGGGCACTTTGTACATACTAGGTTTTGATTGTAAAGTGGCTTCTCTAATTTATAAAAAACATATGAAAATACGAGTATATATAAAGTTTTCTAAAGAAATCTACAATGAATTTTCAGCAAACAACTATTCGGACTGGCATAATTTTAGTTGGCATAATTGCTAGCCAGCTAACAAAGAATGAGTACAAATATATCACGAAATTCTCATTTTAGCCCCTATCAATTAATGTGCAATGCTATAATACGCGTACATTCTAATTCGATACCAATCGCATTTCATCCAGTGGGCAAAATTCGCTTATGTGGCATAACTACCAGTTACACCTTTTAATTTTACCACTACCAAACTGGCGGTAATCTTGCAATTGCATCTTCACCTACCGGCCCACTTTGCAAGGCGCTGTGCAGCTATTCCTTCACCCCTTCACCTAAAACATACATACATACATATTTGTAATTCAATACCATTTCGAGGTACTACATATAACTTTAGTAGCACTTGTGGCAGTTACATACATATATACATACGTACATTTAACAACAAACCAAAGCGAACGATTGATTGCTGGCTTGTTTTTTGATGAAAGCTTAGGAAAAAAAAAAGTTGGCGCGAGCGACTTGCCATTGCAACACATCATTGTCATACATATGCACTAATTTACTGACATACAAATATGTACATGTTGCAAGTACGAGAGTATTTACATATGATTGCCTCAAACGATAGGCAATCGTGCCGCGGTGCAGTCATTAGAAAACGCACCTGCCGCCAGCTAGATACATAACTTGCTTTGCGCAGCAAAAACAAAAAAAGTTGCAAGTAACAATGTGCCACAATCGCTGGTTGAGAACTGCTTACATATGTATGTATGCTACACTCGAAATGTGTGGTGGAAAAGCATAGCTAATGAGTTGCTTGCGAGCAACTGCCTGCTTGTCATTGCCACATTTGTGGCAAATGAAGCGTTGCATTATTTTAATGGCAGTCAAGTAGCAAGCAATGCAGTCAACAACATACTGTACGTTTCAATGAAAATTAACCACCCGAATGTGGCAGCCACATGACATTTTTTCTACACAGTTTCAATTATCTACATAGTACATTTATTATAAATTTTTTTTATTATTTATGTACAGATCAATTACATTTTGAATTATGAGTTCAATGTGTTTGTTGCTTTAGTTTTACGTTTTTTGTTTCGTGCATAGTAGGTCAATTTGCAATTTAACGCATCATCTACTTACCCCTGTTTGGTTGTTGCAATCGCTCTTACCAGTTCATATGTATGTACATCGACATGTATGCAAATGAGTAAATTTCAAAAGTCAAGCTAATCATAAAAAGTAGTTTTTCGAGCAAACGCATATTAGAGCGTACTCCCTGCACATGCCCTTCTACGCAATTTGAGGCGTGCAACATTTTGCAAGTCATTGCATTACTTCATATACATATACATACATATGTATANTGCAACATTTTGCAAGTCATTGCATTACTTCATATACATATACATACATACATATGTATGTATTTATGTATAATGCTAGATTAGTTTCTGTGCATCGTTGATTTCGTTCAAAGTATTCCTAAGGCTTGGCAAATGCATCTCTCTCAATTGATGCATATTTTTTTAACTACATTAATGTTTACAAATGTATGTGTGTAGGCAAGTTTGGTCACATCGGAAATTTTTTGTCTGTGTCACTGCATTTAAAAGCAATTAATTCAAGACCTTAAGTACATTATGTGACCGTTACTAATAAATTCCATCAGTCAATCATCAATTTTTGAGCTCTGAAACNTCAATTGATGCATATTTTTTTAACTACATTAATGTTTACAAATGTATGTGTGTAGGCAAGTTTGGTCACATCGGAAATTTTTTGTCTGTGTCACTGCATTTAAAAGCAATTAATTCAAGAACTTAAGTACATTATGTGACCGTTACTAATAAATTCCATCAGTCAACATCAATTTTTGAGCTCTGAAATATTCTGCAGGAACAGTGGGCTAGGTGGCATTAGCCTCACTCTTGCAAGGGCAGGGCACACCAATGTTGCCAGATTCTTAGTTTTAACAGCAGATTACAGTTTTCTAGACAAGCTTGCCGTTTCTCTTCCTAGTACAGATTATAGTTTTTTAGAAACTTTGGAATTGAGAGAAAATTTTAAAATTTATTTTTCGGATTTCTTGTATTTGTAAGTAGATTTTTAACATAAAAGGGGACGATAAAAGAGCGGCATTTCCTCATATGAACAAGCTGTCATTTGCATTCCAGTCGCCATGGTAAATGTGGAAAATCAATTTAAATAAAGCAAGCAATAAACTAGAACTTTCAAAACCATGGACCGAACACAACAGTTATCGATGAAAACTGTCATGGAAAAATTCACTATGAACTACATATTCTCAACCCAGTGATACATATCGATTTCTTTTTTAACCGATATTCAAATTTGAAAAAAATAATAATTTGCAATTTTTATACAAAATTAAGAAAAAAAAATAACAAAAATTTTTGATTTTTATATTATATGTCTTAGATAACAGTTATTGAAGACTTTTTTTACAATAGTCATCAATATAAATCAGTCACCGATTTTTATTTTTTAAATCATTCGCATAAAAGTCGATAAAATTTTTCGCAACTAAGAAGATGTTAGGATACAATAGGTTACTATGACTTACACAAATGCCTTTTATAAGTATGATTTAAAAAATAAAGGTCAGTGACTGATTTTTATTTATGACTTTTATAAATAAAAGTCTTCGTTAACTGTTATCTAAGAGATATAATTTAAACTCAAAAATAACTGTTATTTGCAGATTATTTAGAAAAAAATAAAAAATTGTTATTTTGGATTTATAAAGTAAAAGTCAGAAATAACAGTTATTTAAGGTGTAAATTTCAGGTGTCGAAACAAATGATAATTAAAACAAAAAAATTGAAATTAAAATGTTTCATTTTGGAAAGTCTCGTTTTGTTTGGTTAAGTATAATTTAAACGGTTTACGGGTTTTTATTTAAAATTAATCGCTTTGTGTTATTCATATATTTTTTAAATTTTAAAATCTAAATTCTTTAAAACCCTTCTTCGTTTTTAGTTTTTAGGTCGAAAATACAGTTTTTTCCGGAAATTTATTTTTTTTACAAAAAAAAAAAATCTGCCAACACCGGGGCACAGGCAAAGGAAGTGTTCAAGTCTCTCCTTCGATGATAGCTCTTCGTAATTGTGATTAAAACTATTGTGTACATGAACACCCTTGTTTTTGGTGGGCCAAAAGTATTTGTCTGGTTTTCCTATACGATCCTACCTCCTCCTTTGTTAAGCATTCGAGTGATAAATTTTGACAATTCTTCTGTTAATTTCCTTGGGTAATCTCTGGTATTTAAAAAAAATTCAGTGCAATGTAAAACAAAATTATGGGTACCAAATGAAATAATTTTATTGTGTTCACAAGGACGAATAGGAATTGAAAATGTCCCTTTAATCTATTTTACTTTTTTAAGCTAATAAAATTAGTCCTGAACATATAATTTTTTCAAAAATAAGAAGAGAAAATTTTCAAGGAAAAAATTAGAAAAGATTATTTTCAATATCTACCCGTCCCTTACGGACCAAAAAATGTAATGTGGTTTAACTCTACAGAATCTCTCTTCTTCTTCTCTTTCATTTGATACCCATACTGATTTCTTAAGTGAACTGCACTAAAATTTTTAAATCATTTTTTGAATACACATAGCTTTCAAATTTCAAAGTTCTTTTTAAAAATCCTGACTTCAGAGAGAAAAATTTAAAACGTAATTTTACTATATTTGGCCCTTGGTTTGGCGAATATATTGATTTTTGTTTTTGTGTGCAAAATTACCTGCCGCAAGGTATTATATGTATATTGTGGTACACATTTATAAAAAAAAATGTTAAATATTAAATAAACAAAAGAAATAAAGTCAAAACTGGTCAACATAAAGCGTTTCTATTATTGCCACCAGTATAAATTACAAATCCCGGGATTCTAGACAAATAATCCCGGGATTTTCGGGACGTAAAAAAGACCGGGATCCCGGGATCTTGGAATTAACATTCCTAGTGCACACATATCCAAAATCAAAATATGTAGACTATAATGAGCCATAAGTTAGCCCCAATTTCTGAGAATGACGATAAATAAACCAATTCGTTTCTTCGGCCACTCTTAAGTTTAAAACCCACACCAAGCTTTAAAACACTTTCAAACAGGTTAATATATTTTGACTGCAATTGGCCTTAAATCCATCATTGTTTCTGTGAAGATTTACTTAGATTTAAAAAAACAAAATAAAAAAATCGCGTTTTGGTAACTATCAGATGCTCTTAAATATTGCATAGATATTACAGCTTTGATTTCGTAATCTAAATACCTTCGAGTCCATCAGAAATAAAGGTGTTTTGATCTACATATGTACATCGATACGATACGAGATGTTCAAATGGATTCGTCTTCGGTAAGGATTTACTATTTAAATGAAAAACATTTCATACAATACACATTTAAGTGGTCGCTAAGCATGAGGGCATTTGCTAGGAATTAATACAAGAAAGCGGACTTTGGCCGTACAAGCACCCTACCCTACTTGTGGCTCTAAGTACTACCGTAAACATGTACATACTACATACTTCTATTTTCGTATTTCTTGTAACAGTAATGTAATTGTTCGATTTAAATTGTTACATAGCGCAAATGGCAGTTGCAACTGCTGCAACGCATTTTCATACATCAATACATATTGATGTTTATGTGCATATGTATGAACACAGGTAAATGTCTAACCACCTATGTTAGTATAGGCATAACGAAAACAAAAACAAAAACAACTTTAGCGACCACTTGCCGCCAGTTAGCTGCGAGTCATAAAAATCACTTCGAATGATCAGATTTGAAAAGAACAGCTGGAGTTGTGGCAGCCACAGTTGAAGCTTACCGCGGAACAGGAGCTCACATGAAGCTGGGCCAGGAGACAGGCAAATATGTATATGCTTGTATCTATGCACATATTATGTACCTATGTATGTATATACATGTGTACATCGACATATACATAAGTATATCGGTGCACCAAAAACGAGCAAAAGTTGCTCCAAAATCACAAGGAAATGGGAAAATTTAATGGCATAGCGAGCGCTGCAATGAGGCCGACAAGAAACATAAATAGAAGAAATGACGGAGAGAAAGATTAGACAGCAGCAGAGTAGATGCAAAAATTAAAACCTGCAAGTTCATTTTTACGTTTATAGATGAACGTAAGTATGTATATGTTTTGTGTGCTTTTAACTATAATGTCTTTATAAGATTTTATGGGCGCAAGCGGGCACATATGTACATACATGTGTATGAGTTTACATAACCCAGTCGGCAAAAGTAGAAAAATAGGTATTTACGGAGCCCTTATTTACGACTTTTGGTAGCTATAAGCCGTAACTGAGTAGCCTTCCTTACACTTTATTTTGCATGGAATGGCCCGAATTTTGGGCCTTCTGATTATTCTTTTTCTTTATTGGCGCTGTAACCGCCTAAGCGATTTTGGCCTAGTCCAAAACAGCACGCCAGCCATTTCTCTTCTGTGACAACTGACGCCTATCGGAAATGCCAAATGAAGCCAAGTGCTGCTTCTCCACCTGATCTTTCCATCGCAGTGGAGGCCTTCCTCTTCCTCTGTTACCAGCATCGCGGCCCACGTTGAATACTTTCAGAGCAGGAGCGTTTCTGCCCATTCGAACGACATGGCCAAGCCAGCGGAGCCGCTGAATTTGATTTCCCTGCACTATGTCTATATGCGTAAAGATCCGTAAATCTTTCGCAGAATCATTTGGCTCGGAAAGGACAAAATGAATACGAAATAATCAAAACGTAAGAAATAAGTAAACGACGAGAATCGTCGAAAACTGTTCAGTGCTGCCAAGTTTCTCCGTCGAGTCGAAATGTTAGGCAATGAGCTTACACTTTTGCTTAATGTTTGGCCGAATACAAATTAAACGTGGGGCTATGGAAGAACAAAGAGAAAGTCTTATCGCAAAAGTCTTGACTGATCGCGCTTATTTAGAAGTGATCCTTATTTTTCCGACTGGGGCTAGCGACGTGTCCACATAATCTAAAGCATAGCTGGGCAAAACGCTACTCGCGAGTAGCGTCTGCGTC
>NW_016176648.1:8246-9056 GCF_001687245.7 Rhagoletis zephyria | reverse complement strand
GGTGGCAATCCTCCTTTAAAATATTTTCGCCTGTGAGCCTTCTTTAAACACTTTAGTTTTAGTTCAATTTAACTGGGTTAAAACTTTTAAAATAGGCGGCTACCCTCCTAAAAAATATTTCCAGCAGTTATCTTTCGTAAACCTCTTTAATTTAATATCTATATTGTAATATATCATTCAGTTTATCAATTAAATTGCGCAAAATTTTTTAACAGGTGGCAACCCTCCTTTAAAATATTTTCGACTGTAAGCCTTCTTAAAACTCTTTAGTTTGACACCCACATGGCAATATTTTAGTTATTTTATCAATTTGACTGAGTTAAAATTTTCAAATAGGTGACAACACTCCTCAAAAATATTTCCAGCAGTTATCTTTCTTAACCCTCTTTAATTTGATAACAATATTGTAATTTATTTCATCAGTGCAATTTAGTTAAACTTCGAAACAGGTGGCAACCCTAATGATACATATTTTCGGCTGTAAGCCTTCGTAAAACTCTTTAGTTTGACACCCACATGGCAATATTTTAGTTATTTTATCAATTTGACTGAGTTAAAATTTTCAAATAGGTGACAACACTCCTCAAAAATATTTCCAGCAGTTATCTTTCTTAACCCTCTTTAATTTGATAACAATATTGTAATTTATTTCATCAGTGCAATTTAGTTAAACTTCGAAACAGGTGGCAACCCTAATGATACATATTTTCGGCTGTAAGCCTTCTTAACACTCTTTAATTTGATACCCACATTGCAATATTTCATTTACTTAATCAACTTAACTGAGTTAAAATTCTCAAATAGGTGGCA
>NW_016176648.1:0-2842 GCF_001687245.7 Rhagoletis zephyria | reverse complement strand
CCTCAAAAGTATTTCCAAAAGTCTTCTTTCTTAAACCTCTTTAATTTGATACCTATATCAATTAAATTGAGTTAAATTTTCAAACAGGTGGCAACCCTCCTCAAACAAATTTTCGGCTGGAAGCCTTCTTAAAAATCTAAAGGTTGCTACCCAAATTACCGTATTTCATTTATTTTATCAAAATAACTGAATTTAAATTTTGAAAGATGTGGCAAATTTACTCAAACGTATTTCCAGCAGTTATCTTTCTTAAACCTCTTTAATTTGATACCTATATCAATTAAATTGAGTTAAATTTTCAAACAGGTGGCAACCCTCCTCAAACAAATTTTCGGCTGGAAGCCTTCTTAAAAATCTAAAGGTTGCTACCCAAATTACCGTATTTCATTTATTTTATCAAAATAACTGAATTTAAATTTTGAAAGATGTGGCAAATTTACTCAAACGTATTTCCAGCAGTTATCTTTCTTAAACCTCTTAAATCTAATATCTATATTGTAATATATCATTTTAAGCCTTCTTAAAACTCTTTAGTTTGATACCCACATAGCAATATTCCATTTACTTTATCAGTTTAACTGAGTTAAAGTTTCAGAATTGGGGGCAACCCTTCTCAAAAATATATCCAACATTTACCTTTCTTAAACCTCTTTAATTTGATACCAATATTGTAATATTTCATTAATTTTATCGATGTACTTTAGTTAAATTTTCAAACAGGTGGCAACCCTCTTCAAACATATTTGCGGCTGTAAGCCTTCTTAAAACTCTTTAGTTTGACACCCACATGGCAATATTTCTTTTATTTTATCAATTTGACTGAGTTAAAATTTTCAAATAGGTGGCAACCCTCGTCAAAAATATTTCCAGCAGTTTTCTTTCTTAAACCTCTTTAATTTGATACCCATATTGTAATAATTTATTTATTTTTTTCAATATAATTGAGTTAAATATTTTCAAATAGGTGGCAACCCTCCAATTTTTTGCGATATCATTGGTTCTGGTATTACACCAAACAATACAAAAAAAAAAATTATTCAAATCGGTTCAGCCGTTCTCGAGTTTTGACGACCGTGACATACGAACACAACATTTTTATTAATATAGATAAGCAAAATGATTAATAAACTGAACTGAACTGAATAATTGCCACGCCCTCTACTCTTGTGGGCGGAAACCCTAAATCTCATCCGATTTCGATGAAATTTAGTTTGTAGTCTTTATTTTATTTGAAAACCCTAAATATAAAATATGGGGAAGATTGGATTACTATAACGTTCAAAACTCACAAAAAATGGGGGCCCAGTCATTAAATGTGATGGAATTTTGGGTAATTTTTGTTTCCTGCATTCCACTCTCAGAAAACAAAGGTTATACAATAAAATGACTTAGGTGTCAATACTCGCTTTATCCCAATATCTGGTGGGATTCGCTAAATTATGCAAAAATAAGCTGAAAATCAAAAATTAAGAAAATCAAAAATTACATATATTTGCAAAGTCGCGCGCAAAGATCAAATTATATATTCGAAAACTACATAAAATTCTCTAAAATATTAGTCTAATTTCAAGACCTGACGGACCGGTACTCACACTTTTTTTACTAATAATCTTTAGCATCTACATTTCAAAGTAAATTTTTTTGTAAGAAAATAGGAAAATACCAAATAAATGATAAATACCTTCACCTGAATATTCCACGACATTTATATAATTAATTACAATTGAAAAACTAACACTTTCTGCAATGGGTTCATCGCCAAATGCAACTAAACTGATTAGTCGGTATCGCGCCCATTCCCGTATTTTTTTGGAAATGTATCGTTCGTGAAGAAGGGGGGTGAGTAAATAATGTCAAATTTGGTACTTATGACTTTTACTATTCCCTCTCTAAGTCAAACCGGTTTTTTTTACCAACTGTCACCATGACTTTTTTCTACCTGCCTCCATATAGTCGAAACACTGTGCGATGTCAGTAATTTTCTTTCATACGAAGCATTTTCGACAGTTTTATTTATATGGAGAAAATGAGCAAACCTTCAACGAAAAAAAATCCCGAAAATCATTAGTAGTTCTGAGCTACTTTAAACTTGCACTTTGAGTATAACTCAAATTGAATGGGCTACAAAACTGCACCATAAAGATATTTCTAAAAAAAACCTAATTAAAAAAGCTCGAAATTTTTACGAAAGTTTGTTGATTTCTTTTTAAATTTTGCACAAAGATTGAAACTTGGATTTATATAGTTTTTGTAAAAAATATACAGTACTAGAGTTCACTCTTTGATGCGAAACTGTGTGCGTTTGAGCGAAAGTGCGAAAATCGGCAGTTTTTTACAACAAACATATGTCACCATTATGACGTTGTTTCGCACAAACGCTTTCGCATTTTCGCATTAAAGAGTGAACTGCCTTCATATTTTTAAAAACAAATAATTAAAATAAAAGAATATTAATATGTCATTATGTGAGTGTCGTAATGTTATGATAGGCACAATATCGTTACTATAATTCACAAAGGCCCTAACCAACACTTTCCGAAACTGCGTTTTTCACAGATCTTGGTAGGATGTATTAAAATACACCTTCAATAAAAATTGTCAAGTGTTAGTATCAAAAACCACGGAGTTACACGCCACTTTTTAAAAAGCCCTACCTGTTTTTGATACTCTTTTTATAATGTTTTTTGCTTTCCATGTAAAATAAATAAAAAAAATTGGTTAGGGCCTTTGTGAATTAAGGTAACGATAAGTATGTCGAAAATAACTTTCATGAACGTAGAAAATGTTACTTTTACTGAAAATTTAGTGATAGTGAAAAAAAAATTTCACTATCACTGAAGGT
>NW_016176647.1:8902-9056 GCF_001687245.7 Rhagoletis zephyria | reverse complement strand
GTAATTCTTGAAGATTCAAAAAATTTTTGGACGTTGATGTTTTCAAAATATTCAAAAAACTTAAAATTCTCAAACTTTGTTATATCAATACAAAATTTTGGAAAAGTTCAGAAAAGTGGAACAATTTTGGAAATTTTCAAAAATGTTAACATCT
>NW_016176647.1:0-8876 GCF_001687245.7 Rhagoletis zephyria | reverse complement strand
ATTTTTACATTTTAGGATGGATTTTAGGATAAATAAAATTTTCAAAATTTTGGAAAATATAAAAATTTCTAAAATCTCAATAATTTTGTACATTTCAAAATATTCTCATTTAACCAAATTTTCTAGAATCTCCCGGATTTCGATAGTTTTTGAAATTTTGGAAATTATCCTAAAAATAAGAAATCTCAAGAAATGAATGAATGAAGAATAATATAAAATTCTAAATTTTGGAATTTTCGTTGTTTTCTGAACATATGAAAATATTCAAACTTGCTGTGACTTCCAACTGTGTAAAATAATACAAATTCGAAAATATAACGAAAAAAGTAAAAATTGAAGATTAAGTACATAATTTCAAAATTTTGAAAATTCAGTGAATTCGAAAAACTGATAGGCCTACATAAATAACATAATACTTCGAGCTTAGCACACAGCTAAAATTTGAAACTCAAGTGAAATTTGACACACTTTTCCCATGAATTAAAATTTTCAAAAGCATCCATTTATTAGGTTTGCTCCCCAAGCTTCTCGAAGTCACTTCGAGTTACATATACGCGCTCCGCAAGTAAGTTTTCGAGTTTCTTTGATATACGCTCACAGTTTGAACTTTGCTCGAGTTTTTCCACAAGTAGCTTGTGGGACAAACTTATTATATATTCTTGTAATTTCCTCAATTTCCCCTACCTGGGTCCGCCACCGATACATACGCGTACGAACAACCGCGGAAATGTTTTCCACCTAACATTCACGAATGCGAACGATCTGGACTTGTTTTATGCTTCTCGTCCGCGAAGGAGAATCAATAGGGAATATTTGATACGTTCACGTTCGCGTTCGCGTACGAAGGTGAGTGAATATTTCCGAACCCTATTAAAAAGTACTTGTTGTTATATTAAATTTGTTCTAGAATTGTAACCAAATCGTTAATTTGCACTGCTGACACTCATTTCAAAGATACAGAAATATAGCAGGAATTTGTTCAGTCCAGTCCTTTAAAACTGGATCAAAAACTTCACATCAGTGGAGTTCAACAATTTAAAAGCAGTTGTGCTTTAAATCGTAAATCTAAATCGTCTGTTACAATTACAAATCAACCTTTAGTAACCCATATGCAATGTGGGTTCCGTTTGGTTTTGTAATGTGTGGTCATTAGGGCGGAGTAATTTAATTTCGAAAAAAGTGTATGGCATATTGGAATTCTACGTTCGATTATAAGAAAAAATGGTGAACAAACCAAGTGTATACCAAAAATGACGTTTGACCTTGACAAAATTTTGAAGGAAACTTCATGCAATATACTGCCTTTTCTTTTGAAAATTGGGAGGGTCAAACTTAATTTTTGGTATACTGTTTGCTCGCCATTTCGGCTTACGATTAATCGTAGAATTTTAATTTGCCATACACTTTACTCGAAAATTTTGGTCCGAACAAATCACTCCGTCCTAGTGGTCATATTTATTGTATGTAATTTATGTAATTTTGTTTGTATTTTTTTATTGTTACAAAAGTATAACAAACCAAAATTTGAAGTTTTTTTGGACGAAATGACGATTTTTTTTGGGGTAAATTGACGATTTTTCAGCGAAAGCTTTCGGCAACGCTGCTAAGGCCTATGAAATGGCAGTCGAGCAAACAGATAACGTTTGTAGACATAATACTCGGTCGGATTTGGTCAAATCATTTCTATCGTCAACTACCTTTAGTGATTCAAAATACGTAGTGGCAAAAATGAGAGTCGAACAAAATAATCAAGTGAAAGATCGAAAAGTGTTAGCGTTTCGATGCCGAAATAATTTTACACTGAGGGAAATAATGCATAGTAAAAATGAATACTTTATATTTGAATATCGTTTAAAAATGTTCGTATTTAAAAATAATATTTTCATACAAAATTTATTACGCACGTATTTGACTGTTCACATCTGAGTATGTATATGTAAGTGTACATACGCACCCCAAGCATGCAGAGCGCCGCTCTGAGAGCGGTGACAACACACACATCCATACATAGTACATATGTACATGTTTATCCGTACAAATCGCGTGCTGTGGTGTTGATGGATATTGAATATTTGAAAGCAAATTTATATGGCTGGGTGTAGCTGAGTGCGCAAAGATGCTTGCCACAAGTTGTTGATATCCGGAGATATCCGGGTTCGAATTCCACTGCAGGCAACATGCAAATAAATTTATTTTTTTTCAGTTTTTGTCTTGATTATTCACTTCACGGATGCTTTTTCAGTACGAACGCGGTCGTTTTAATATGTGCGTAATTGAATTGAATATTTACCCATATACAGTACTTTCGTTGACGTTTATATTAAGATCAATTACGTTTCTATTTGATTTTAATATTTTTTTCCCTCAGTGTAGAGGTAGCTTCAGAGGTCACAATTTTAGTAGGTACAACAATAATAATTTCTGACAAAACAATGCTAATTTCAGTAGGTACAGTAATAACGGTAATAACAGTAGGTACAATAATAACGGTTCAAGACATAACGGCAACAATTTCAACAATAATAGTAATCGGTCATCAAAAAACAACAATCGAAACAATAACAGCAACAATAATAGTAATAGACGTCTAAATTCACGTAATAATGCTAATGTCCGCGCTTTAAACGGCCACGCCCCTCAGGAGCAAACACTGAGGGCGGAGGAATTGGACAATTAAATAAATCTTTTTCGACAAAGGGCATTTATTGCTTAAATTTGAATTACTCCGACTTTATCGAATTGAAAATTTATGGGTCAAACAAATTTTGTACGTTTTTAGTCGATACGCAAGCCGACATTTCTCCAAATAAAAAATTCTAGCATTGATAAACGTTTATCTATAAACGCGAACGATATAATTAACATTACCGGTGTCACTTCCAATACTGTTTCCACTTTAGGCACGATTACCGTAAACTTGACTTTTACTGATTTTTGCATTAAACATACTTTACATGCAAGAATGATAGAATACAAGATTGCGCTGATTGCAGCAGAATTCGTGAGAGTAATTTTGGCGTGACGTCACCGTAGGGTTGACAACTGAGAGCGGCAAATAAAACTGCTGCCTAGTGATGTGCTGAATTGTCGATACCCAATATTTAAAAAAGGTTTCGGTACCCATAACTTCCTTATCGGTACCCGATACTGAATCTTTACATTAAACCTTCGCCATTATACACTGCCGGAACGAAGTATTAGCACAGAAGATTTTTCACAGTATATGCAACAAGTTTTATTCTAATATTTTTCCGCCAGTTTTGTATGTAAATATGGTTCATTCAACAACAAAAAACATAAAAATATAATTCCTAAACTTTGTGCAAAACTCGCGAAAATTCAGCAAATTTTCATCAAAATTTTCAACTTTTGTAATCAGATTTTTTAGAATTTTTTTGAGTATGCAGATCTGTAGCCCAATCAATTTTATTGTTATAAAGTGCAAGTTTTAAGTAGCTAGGAATTAAAACTCAGGAAAATTCAGCAAATTTTCATCAAAATTTTCAACTTTTTAATCAGATTTTTTAGAATTTTTTTGAGTATGCAGTTTTGCAGCCCATTTCAAGTCTAGCAATTCTAGTAAAAAAATGCAAGTTCGGAGCTAGTCAAAAATCGCGTTCATTTTTGAGATTTTTTTTTGTTGAAGGTGTTATGCATTTTTTCCATATAAAGTATTTTCGAAAAATATTTTTTGTATGGAAGAGACTGCGTGAAAAAAAATTGCCAAAAATCAACAATAATTCCTAGCTACTTAAAACTTGCACTTTATTACAATAAAATTGATTGGGCTACAAATCTGCATACTCAAAAAATTGCTGAATTTTTGCGAGTTTTGCACAAAGTTCAGGAATTATATTTTTATGTTTTTTGTTGTAAAATGAACCATATTTTTATAGGAAATTAGCGGAAAATATTAGAATGAAAATTGTTGCATATATTGTGACAAATGTGCTGTGCCAATACTTTGTTCCGGCAGTGTATGCATTTCAAGTTTAGAAAAAACTTTCATTACTAATTTATATGATATCGGCTAAAACACTTGAACTTATCGCAACAGAGAAATATTATTTTATCAGTCTTAACCTTAGTCGATCCAAGGTTCAAGAAAAATATTTTGACGGATGAAGAAGCCTTTCAGGGGGAAGATTCTGTAACCAGTTAGCGACAAGTTTCGGATCGATATCGCACTTGTTGACGTAAAAGTATTTCATATCATACATCAACCAAACCGATACCGATTCGAAAATTGTCGCTAACTGGTTACAGAATCTGTCGCTAACTGGTTACAGAATCTGCTTACAAAAATGATATCGTCCGATTCAGCTGGAACAAAATTGCTTCAAACAAGTAAGAGTTTCTCTGTATTATGGCCTCGAACCGACATATATACATCTTTCATTTGAATCAGTATTAAAAGCTCTATTGGCTCCTACATTCGGGTTTTGATAGGAGAGTCTCCCCTGAACCGTTTTTTCCATATTTTTGGCCTTTGTGCGAGAGTATTGGATACTTAAAAGTATTGACTCAGCACATCACTACTGCTGTCATCTCGACTGTGACGTCAGCAAAACAGCTGATTCTGTCAAATTCACTGAGAGCCGATTAGCGGTGTTGCCATCGGCGCCACCTTCTGTATTCTCTCCACCGTGCTTTACATGTAGTAAACGATGACTTTAACATACCATCTGACGGTATATTGGGTAAAGATTTTCCAAAAAGTAACAAATGCGTTATTAGCTATGCAAGCAATTGTATTTCCTTCTGGGTAGGCAATGAAAAAGTCGCGATACCAATCGTTTACGGAACCGAAAGCGACACATGTATCATACCACCCAGATGCGCAGTTTATCGAATTTGCGATTCAGGCCATTCGCCAGATCCGCTTTTTGTAGAATCGCAAGAAGTTGAACACGGTGTGTTCACAGCAAGATGCATAGTTAATAGCAGTAACCCAATTATCAAAATCATAAATACCACAGATGATGTGAAACTTGTAAAGAATTGTAAATATTCAGACTATAAAACTTTCTAACTATCACAATTACTCAATTAACAAGACCAAGACAGAAGACTCACGAACGAACGAATTAACAAATATTTTGAAAAACCAAATCCCTACAGAAGCTTGCAGCAATTTACTGGACCTTTGCATAGAATATGCCGACATTTTCGCTCTGGACAATGACAAAATGACATTAAAAAATTTTTATGAACAGAAACTTAGGTTGACGGACACTGACCCGCTATACATATGTAAAAAAACTATCGTCTGCCATATTCCCAACGTGAAGAGATAACTCGTCAAGTTAATAAATTACTAGATAGCGATTTAATTGAACGGAGTTATTCTAATTACAATAGTCCTCTAATTTTGGTTCCTAAAAAGTCTACTAATGGCCAAAAAGCATATCGTATGTGTATCTTGGCAGAGCTAAATATTTTTCTACTTTAGATCTTTTTTCTGGATTTCACCAAATCCCCTTACATCAGGATTCACGTGATATAACTTCTTTTAGCACAGGCCGTGGAGCATATCGATGGAAAGTATTGCCATTCGGTTTAAGTATAGCACCCAACTCATTCTCGCGAATGATGAGTATGGCTTTTTGTGGTATTCCGCCCAACGTAGTATTTTTATATGTAGATGACATTATTGTTATAGGCTGCAGTGAAGCACATCAGCTTAAAAAATTAAGCGAAAGTTTTCGACACTTGTCGAAACTTCAACCTAAAACTTAACCCGAATAAATGCAATTTTCTTCGGCCGGAAGTTACATTCCTAGGCCATAAATGTTCAGCCAAAGGTCTGTTGCCAGACGACACCAAAATGAACGCTGTTAAAAAATATACAAAACCGACTGATAAGAATGCGGTTCGACGTTTCGTCGCGTTTGCTAATTATTACAGGCGGTTTGTACCAAATTTTACGTCTCTGGCAGCGCCTTTAAATAAATTAAGCAGGAAAAAACTTGAATTTAATTGAGACAGTGCGTGCGACAAAGCTTTTGAATCTTTAAAAGCAGCGTTAATTTCGCCAAAATTGCTACAATACCCCGACTTCACTAAAGAATTTATTATTACTGTCGATGCCTCGAAAGTTGGGTGTGGTGCTATATTAAGCCAAAACCATGACGGTAATGANATATCGTATGTGTATCTTGGCAGAGCTAAATATTTTTCTACTTTAGATCTTTTTTCTGGATTTCACCAAATCCCCTTACATCAGGATTCACGTGATATAACTTCTTTTAGCACAGGCCGTGGAGCATATCGATGGAAAGTATTGCCATTCGGTTTAAGTATAGCACCCAACTCATTCTCGCGAATGATGAGTATGGCTTTTTGTGGTATTCCGCCCAACGTAGTATTTTTATATGTAGATGACATTATTGTTATAGGCTGCAGTGAAGCACATCAGCTTAAAAAATTAAGCGAAAGTTTTCGACACTTGTCGAAACTTCAACCTAAAACTTAACCCGAATAAATGCAATTTTCTTCGGCCGGAAGTTACATTCCTAGGCCATAAATGTTCAGCCAAAGGTCTGTTGCCAGACGACACCAAAATGAACGCTGTTAAAAAATATACAAAACCGACTGATAAGAATGCGGTTCGACGTTTCGTCGCGTTTGCTAATTATTACAGGCGGTTTGTACCAAATTTTACGTCTCTGGCAGCGCCTTTAAATAAATTAAGCAGGAAAAAACTTGAATTTAATTGAGACAGTGCGTGCGACAAAGCTTTTGAATCTTTAAAAGCAGCGTTAATTTCGCCAAAATTGCTACAATACCCCGACTTCACTAAAGAATTTATTATTACTGTCGATGCCTCGAAAGTTGGGTGTGGTGCTATATTAAGCCAAACCATGACGGTAATGTCTTACCAATATGTTTTTCTTCCAAATCTCTCAATAAAGCAGCACAAAATAAACCGATTATTGAACTTGAACTTTTAGCTATATATTTTGCAATCAAGCAGTTTCGACCGTTTACGGCACTCACTTTACAGTAAAATCTGACCATCGACCCTTAGTTTATCCCTTTAACATGAAGGACCCGTCGTCAAAGCTTGCTATAATACGTCTAGAACTGTCAGAGTACGATTTTACGATCGCGTACATAAAACGCAAAACAAATGTCGGTGCAGACGCATTGTCGCGGATTACAATGAACGAAGTAAAAGACTCTACTACACAAAATTTTAGCGGTAAAAATACGATCAATGATGAATCAAACACAATTAAAGTACGATAATGAATGTAATGACAATANAAATTTTAGCGGTAAAAATACGATCAATGATGAATCAAACACAATTAAAGGACGATAATGAATGTAATGACAATATTACATTAGAGGTCTATGACAAAGTTTCATATGATTTCTCAAAAAAAATACCCCGGATGAAAACAAATATTGTATACATAATAAAATTTCAAATTTTCAAGTTTGTGCACATTTAAAACACAAGAAACTTGAGTTACTTAATTTTACGATTGTTAACGAAAAAACAAATTTCGATGAGTTACTTTTGCGGCTTGAAGTCGAAGCCAACAATCTTAACATTAAGAAGTTAGAATGGCCTAAAGATTACTTATTTTTCAAAAAATTTTCAATTGCAAATTTAAAGGACCGCGGAAATAAAATTTTAAAGACACTACATATTATATTAACAGATCCTGTCGAAACTGTGACCGACGACGAAAAGAAACACCAACTTAGTGCAATCTACCATAATGATCCAATAAGTGGAGGACATTGCTGTCTCAAAAGACTGTATGCAAAAATTCGTACTAATTACTTCTGGAAAAACATGACCCGTGATATATCAAAATTCGTAAAAAGTTGTGAGAAATGTTTGCTGAACAAAGTTAAACCTAAAAGCAAAGAAAATCTGGTTTAACACCAACACCTAGTAATCCTTTTGAAGAAGTAATTATCGCCACAATAGGCCCTTTGCCAGACATAATATGGTAACAAGTTCGCTGTCACCATAATCTGCGATCTCACTAAATATCTAGTACCTATCGCGATACCAGACAAAAGTGCCAAAACTGTGGCTTCAGCTATTTTTGAAGGCTACATATTAGAGTGGTTCATAAAAACACTCTTTTTGGAAATTCATAAACGCTACATCAGAATATTGTTATTTGAGATAAAAAAAGGGACACGTATTTTTTTATTTTGAAAAAAAAGTTTTCTTAGAGGTCGCGCTGGTCGGATTTTTATAAAAACGCTGATGTTCTCAAGTTTTTTATTTTCTTGACATGTTAAAATGCAGCTAAAAATGTGGTTTTTACATATAATTACTCTGGTATTATTGGGGAACTTTCCCTTAATTACACACCTGTCTTGTAGAGCTTNACCTGGCACTCGAGAGTTTTTGGGGTCGCCGATTACGAATCTGAAGTCAAGTTTTTTAAATTCAAAATGGCGGATCCAATATGGCGATCAAATTAAAAAAAAGTACTAAAATTAAAACGTTGATACTGAACGTTTTAAGCATTGTCAAGGGTTAAAACACGTTTCCAGTAGGTTTCTGGGGTTGCTGATTACGAATCTGATGCTAGATTTTCAAAATTCAAAATGGTGGATCCAAAATGGCGACCAACTTTAAAAAAATTAAATGATTCAATTTGTTTGAAACTCTTAACCGCTATTTTGAATTGTGAAAATCTGACATCAGATTCGTAATCAGCAACCCCAGAAACCCTCTGGTAACAAGTTCCAACCCATGACAATGCGTAAATCGCTCAGTATTAACGTTTTAATTTTAGGATTTTTTTTTATTTTGATCGCCATATTGGATCAACCACTTTCAATTTAAAACAATTGACTTCAGATTCATAATCGGCGACCACAAAAACTCTCGAGTGCCG
>NW_016176645.1:0-9058 GCF_001687245.7 Rhagoletis zephyria | reverse complement strand
AAACCATGTAAATCACAACTTCAACCTTAATACAAAATTTAGGAAAATTCAAAAAATTTTCATCAAAATCTCAACTTTTTATTCAGTTTTTAGAAAATTTTTGGGTACGTAGTTTTATAGCCCATAGAATTTTATTCTAATGAAGTCCAAGTTTTAAACGGCTAAAAAATTGCGTTGATTTTTGAGAACAGTGTTTTTTTTTTGGTGACGGATTTTTGCACTTTTTTGCGTATAAGTATGAAGTTCTTATGAAATAAAACGCAGGAGACCGTTGGCAACAAAATTTCAAAATATCATCGCAAGTTTTTGTAAATTGCGTTTGTTATATTAAAAACCTGGTTAAAGCTTAGACGATATTTTTATATAAAAATAACAAAAAAAAAACTTATTAGCTTCCTCAGGGGCTGGTTGTTTATTTTCACTGTATCAACAGTAAGTACACTAAAGGATGCAAGATCGGACAAGCCTATTAAAATATTAAAATTTAAAAAACATAAATACGAACCGATCGGAACCCAAAAATAAATAACAAAAAAAAATTTAGCTCGAAAAACATTACGAATATTTAAAGAAAATAAACACGTGGTCATTTGTTTGAGTCACTGTATGTGTGTATCTCCGCACATGAATCGGAGACAGCAGAAAACTCTCGTACAGCAAAATTTTAATGAATTTCTATCTCAAGGAGAAAGATGTTTGCAAAAGTACACGAACGCAAAACTAGAAAAACTTGCAAGTTTTTAGTACAGCTGATCGAAATTTTCCAGCAGAAAATTGCAGCTTCCCATCAAAATGAAATGCCAATTTGGTCTTTCAATTTTCCCCACTTTGCTAGATTTTTGTGAACGCGAACAGCAAAACTTGATAGTTTTTGATAACTATCGAATAAATCTAATGTTAATTGGTTTATTTATGTAAAAATTATCCAGTAATTTAACTTCCGAGAATTCGCTCTCCCTCTTTTTTCTTATTGGCAATTTGCTTTTCCAGTAAAAATTCCCCTCCAAAAGAACTGTCATTTTACTAGGTCCATTTAATAACTTTTCCAGTAAGCGAGAGCGTACAAAAAAAATAGAGAGTAAAATTAAGAGGAAGAGAAAATTATCAGAAAAAGTTATGGAACGCAAAACTAGTAAAAACTTGCAACTTAGCAAGAATTAGCAGTTCTCTTGGGTTGATACGATCTCGAATTCTCTCTCAGTTGCAAATTTTTTGGGTTATTGAATGCATTTCCAGTAAAAACTTGAAAGTACTGGTAACAATTCGTAAACATTTTTTGATATTGCATGGACCTACTTTCTCAATTTCCCCTACTTTACAAGTTTTTTGGATACATGAACACCAAAACTTTTTAATTTTTTATAACTTTTGGAAATTATGTATTTGCTAAGTGAACAGGCATATTATACATACGAAAACATATGATCAGAAAGCATATGATTGCAATTTATAGTTGTGTTCGATAACAAAATTAGTCATGAGACGAACGGAAAATTAGCCATCACTTTCAAAAACAGTAAGAAGAATATAAACTAGTTGATTTGTTAATGTTTCGTTTATAAAGCTTAGTATACAGCTCTCAAGAAAAGCAAAAACTCCATTTAAAAAGACGTACAAGAAATGGCTAAGAAATTTCCTTAAGCAGTACGCAGTTCTTAAGAAATTTGCTACGCTCTCTACTACGGTTTTCTAAAGTTTTTTGTCAAAAAAAAGCACAAGGCAACCCATGTTTGCAACAGTAATATATGCCCGTTCCATTAATTCTTGAGGAAAGAATGAGGCAACAGGCTGGTGAAGTATCAGATATCAAAATTCCTTGGACACACACACGAAATAATGGCAACTTTTTTATTAACAGTTTTCTGAGAGCTACATACTGGCCTTAAACTAGAGTAAAATTAATAATTTAAATCCCAGATTCTTAATATACAGAAAAAATCCTATAGGTATCAAGTGTCAAAAGCTCTGCCGCAAAATTTTGTTAGCCAGTGTTATGAACGTAAGGGTAGTCGTTTTTTGTTGTTGTAGCGGCTACAACAGCCTGCAGCCTCTATAGGGTCTGTCCACAGGGACAGAGGCGTCAGTTGTGTGAGGTTTTCCAGGCATACGAAGAGATATTTCGAGTCGTGGGCTGTCTCTCCGCATGCCGGACATTCGTTTGGCATCTAATCTGCACTCAGGTATGAGTTCAACCTGCTTTAGTAGCCAGAGCGAAGTTTGACTATTGTGGTTCGTATATCCCGAGGCGGACGAAGCTCCGTCTCGTCTATGTCTGGTGGGTGTGTGCCCCGAACGGCATTCACAGGTCTGGAGTCTACGTAACTTGAGACTGACTCCCTGTGAATGCCGCTCAAGGCCTATCGATAAGCGGACGGGTCCAGAGGCTGCTTTATGAACCTCTGCACCTCGTCCGTCAGTTCGTAAAGATGCCTTCTGACATGCCTTGGCGAGGGCTCCTCTGCAAGGAAGTGTCCGTTCGGGTGTCCACGTCTAAGAATTGCTTGCAGAGCATTTTTGCCTCGTCATGCAGGTGGTGTTCTGGCGACATCAGAAGACATCCAGTCGCTGTCCGAAGTGCTGTGTTCTGTGTCGTCTGTAGCTTCATCCACTGCGTGCTACTTATCCCCGGCGACCACACTGGTGCATCGTATTTTAGAACCGGCCGGCCAATTGCCTTGTATGTTGCAACGTTTCTTTGTCTTTGCCCTAAGTACTGCCGGCAAGCGACTTGAGGAACTTGTTAATTCTCTGTACTTTGTGGACAATTGCGGTTCCGTGTGCAGAGAGGGAGAGCAGACTGTCGAAGGTTACTCCGAGTATTTTGGGGTTATTCCCCGTCGGAATTTGTGTGTCATCGACGTGAATACCTAGCGGTAGTCTGCAACATGCATATTTCGTCGGTTCCCATGGCTTTGGAGGCTTTTGCCTTCCCGATGGCTACCTAAACTTAACCGCTGGTGAAAACAAGAGGCGCACTTGTTGTTGGCAGTTTGTGCAGCAGTATAAACTGCCGGCTAAACTAGCTCGCGCATCGCTCCAGGTCCGATGAAGCGTGGTCGCCGAAAGATATTTCGACTCTGTCGTCGCGCTTTGTCGGATTTGACAATGACCTCACTTTTGATTAAAGCATACTCACACCAGAGGCGAAGTTGCAAGTCTTCAAATGATCTTCCCACTTTTTCCGCTTATGTACGTTCACAACTTGCCGAATCTCCGTGTTGAGATCCCTGATACGGGGATTTCCGGGATCGGCCTGACGAAGGTTGTCACGCTCATCGGCTAAGACAGCCGCTTCAGCAGGGAAGTTTGGACGGGTGTCCGTTATGCATCCTGTTGGTACGAAGCGAGCTGCAACAGCAGTGACAATCCTGCGGAACTTACGTTCACATAGGTGGACGTCGGTTGCTGTGAGGAGGGCAGAGAAGGTGATTTCAGTAAATTTCTCGAAGCCTTTCCAATCAGCTTTGGGAAAGGTGGTATAGGTCCGGTGTTCCGCGGAAGCAAAGTCGGCAGGTTTATCGATCGAGATGAATATGGGCAGATGGTCTGTTGCCAAGGTCAGCATAGGTGATATGCTGTTTATCAGACCAGCACTGACTATTGTCTGGCGAGCTGCAGCAGCTGCCAATAATCCTGGTGGATGCTACGTCGTTCATTGTGCTGAATGTCGAATCGTCTATCTGCTCAGCCAAGTGTGTTCCCCTACGATCGTTTGACAGGCTTGAATGCCAAAGATCGTGGTGCGCGTTAAAGTCGCCAACTACCCTACGGTTTTCAACTCTGAGGAACGCACCTATTTCAGGGTGATATCCTGCCGGGCAGCTGGTGACAGGGAGTATATAAACGTTAAATATTTCGAGCTCGACATCGCCTAACCGGATAGCAATGCCCTGACATTCTAGGATGGTATCCCTGCGGTCGATATCTGCTTCGATGAGCCGATACTGCACGGTGTGGTGCATGATGAACGCTAGGGCACGACCATTATCTCGCTCGCGATCTCATCGGTGCACATTGTATCCGGTGAAATTCAACAATGTTGAGTTGCTGTGCAACTTCGTCTCTTGGGCCGCGGCTATCAATATTCCATGCCTTCCCATAAAGATTGTTATCTCATCTCCTCGATGTTGCTCTGAAGTCCGTTACAGTTAAATTGAAGGAGGTGCGCGTGGTTCAGGAGAAGTGTTATAATGCGGGGGGTGGGAGGTGTGTGTTGCCTAACAGCCATAGGCTGTGTGCGCTGCTGTGGGACATGCCGGCCTGTGGTGGTAGTGGGTAGCGCCGCAGCTGGAGCCTGCAACACGGGCCCTCGAAATTCCCAGTCCAATCTCGCGTGGTGTGCAGACCTGAACATGCTCTAAACTGGCACAAGCCAAGGCTGGTGTTGACTGGACATGTCACATTACGGAACATGGTGTAATAATAACAAGGTGTTGTCAGTAACTTAACCTCACTTTTTTCGTAGGTCTATTCCGGTCACGTATTTTAAAGTAGTAGAAAAGGTACTCATTTTTTACTACTTTTAATCCGTTGGTGCATACTATTTCAAATTAAATGTAGAAAAATATTTAATTACAGGCTTATAAGCCTGAATATATGTTTGTATCGGCAGCTCCACACAGCTTGGACATACATATATTGTAACTTAAAAAAGTAGAGGCAGTAAAATGATGTAATTTCCTATAAGACTGTAAATGATTTTTTAAATAGATTAAAACACATAAATATTGATAATATAAGCAAAATCGTAATTTAACCATGCTGTCACTTTATTCTAGTGTACCAGTAGTCCATTTGGCTCAACATTATGACAAAGCAGCAAAACATATTTAATATAAAAATCGCATTTCCATACGATTTTTGTGTACGTATTTTTCCATTGATAACCACGATATCTTTTATATTTTATATTTTGAGGACAAAAATTATACAAATCCAACAATTTTAAATATTAATATCGTTCTGAAAACAACAAGTTCTCTTAAAATCGCCATAAAACGAATTACTAAAATGGAGTATTTTAGATACTATTTCCCAACGAATCGTAATATAAAAATTAAGATCGGCAGCACTGAAAATAACCATGCCGATCTTGTAAAAAATTACAACAAACACGTCGCTAATAACAACACCTTGTTATTATTCCACCATGATTATGGAATATCCTGGTCTGGCACAGCTTGCAGATTGTAGCGGGAACTAAGAGTTGTTAGCGGCGGCGTGTGGGTAGCGGTGCGGTTGTGTCTGTTGTGGTTTTGTATGTTGTGTTGTGTTGTTGTGCTGTGGTGTTTGTGTTCAGCTGCTCAGGCGGACTGGGGCTTGCCGTGGAGGCAACTCTGTTGGAGTCGTCTCCGGCATACGCAGCAGGTGTAAGTTTCTGGCCCATGGGTTGACTCGATGCCAGCCCTCAGCAGAAGAATGCGTAGCAGATGTTGTCCTATGGACGAACAACGTCTGAGATATTTCGCCGACGTAAACGGGGTTAGATTGCCGAAACAACAGCCCTTGGTCGGGTATAACCCGAGTCATACCGGTACGTAGAACCGGCTATCGTGGGAATGCGTAAGCGGTAGTATTCGTCAAATATCAAACCGTGTTTACATACATATCTTTTTAGAACGCTTTTGTACATTAGTCTAGCTTCTTTATTAAATTACTTAGATCTAGAGACGGTACTAAGCATTGATTTTTAGTTTTGAAAAGTAAAAAAAAAAAAATTGTGGAACCAGTTTTTCGAAAATACTAATGTATCCTCCTCAATAATTAACTGGAGACTTACTTATGTATATCACTACAATTGCCTCTCATTGGTTAGGTTCAGAAGGCGCAGCAGTTGAGCGCAACCGTTGCTAAAAACAAAAAAAACGGTGATCGTTATGCGTCTTCTGAACGGCTTTATACATAAGCTGTCAAATTCAACTCTCAGAGGTACACACCAACATGTTGTCTCAAATGATCAGAAAAATATTAAGATCATCTAACACGCAACTGTTCAGTTGATCAGAAGTACACAACAACGCGTTCAGAAGGTGCAATCGCAACAGTTGCTGAGCTGTTGCGCCTTCTGAACGTGCCCAATGTAAAATATGATATCCTCATGACATGACAGAATAAAAAATGACACTGAATATGACCCAACGCCGAAATCGGTTTGTCTCCAAACCAAACTTGACAAGGTATTTCGGAAACTCGGTCCAAATTACATGGACTTAAAAAGGCTTGGCTGTTAGTATTTCAAACAAGAAATGCCGACTACTTTTTTGTGTTTTTTATTTCATTTCATCTATTATTCAAATCAAAGGTATTTTATAGAGCAAAAAAGTATTCATAACAGTTCATTCATATAACTAAATATAAGTTAGATTAGATAAATGACAAAGAAAGTAGTATCTTGAAGTGAGTTGTCCAATTCCAGGACATATACATAAAATAAGACTTAATTCATCGAGGCAGAAATAGCTAGATAAAAATTACCTTTAATTTTAGCTTCGTACTTTTTCGTATAATAAAATTTTTAACTTTTTTTAAGAATACATAAAAATTAAAAAACCCATCAATCGTCTGTTCTTTCCTGCTAAAAAAAAAATAATCGTAATTTCTTGCTTAAAATAATAAAAATCAGTAGTTCACAAAAACTGTTTGCTTATAAAACGCATAACCAATATGGCCTTTGCTTGGATCCCAAAAATGTATTTCCACCGTAACACAGTGGTCGGAGAAGCTATGTTTAACGCGAAAAATTAGAAGGGCTGTTACGATTATAATAAAAATGCATTATCGTAGTATTTTTGTTATGCTAAATCCGAATATGCCATACAATTTTTAGTTTGACAATTGACAGCTGTCAAATCAACTGCTAATTTCTCTAAAAATAAGAAAATCTTTTTGAAAATACCACTTATTAGGTTTTTAGGCACGCTAGTCACGAATTTTATGTCAAATTAAAAGTTTGACAGTCGACAGCTGTCAAACGGACTGCCAATTTTTATAAAAATCTGAGAATCTTTTTAAAAACGTTACTGATAAGGTTTTTAACCATGCTGATCACGAATTTTACGTCAAATTAAAGCTTTGAGAACTGACAGCTGTCAAATTGACTGTTAATTTTTATGCAAATAAGAAAATGTTTTTTTAAATGCTACTGATAAGGGATTTAGACACGCTAGTCACGAATTTTACGTGAAATTAAAACCTTGAGATTTGACAGCTGTCGAATGGGCTGTCAATTTCTCTAAAAATAAGGACAATTTTCCAAGGAGTCACTGATCTCGAGTTCTATATTACAAACTTCTTCAGTTGAATACTGTCAAATCGACTGTCCTTTTTAGTTGAGTAACACAATATATTTGTTAAGTAAAATTAATGATTTATTGTATTTGATCGATCATATTTAAAATTAATTTATGATGGCTGATGGCCCCAACTATCACCAGTTCACGTTTGTTCAAACGTCTACCAAACACCCTGTATTAACTAATATTACAGTAGACAAACTAAAATAGAAACGACGAAATATTTTTTCACTCATCTCTGTCACTTTCAAAAAAAACTGATGCGCTTTGAGTTGGTTCACGCACTGGACTGATAACTTCTTCGGAAATGGCATCTGCTTTTCGAAGAGGAGGTCGTCTCATACTGGATATAACAGGATCAGATGTTATAACTAACATGTGAAATAAATCTTCGTTAAATTCCTTCCTGGCCATTTTTCGAGTGTTATGCTCGCGATACCATCTGAAGTCTTTGTTGCGAGCCTCCTGGACTTCCTCCGAAAAATTCCCTACTGGCAAAGGCATCTCAAAGGCAATAGCAAATGTCATGAAAATTTAGTAACTTTTTAAATTCTTGGACGCCATATTGGACACTGAAGAATGACTCATGTGTCCAGTAAGGAAGGGCGGTAACGATAACTTCCGATAACAGCCTTCGGAGTTGCAATGAATGCGAGCCGCTAAATAGCAAATTTCAAAACAATTCAATAATTTATTTAAATATCGGACGCCATATTGGATTTTGAAGTTTCTAAAACTAGCTTGGAATATGTAATAAGCGAACATAAGAACCTCAAAATAACAAATTTCATGAAAATTCAGTAATTTTTTGTTTTAATTCTTGGACGTCATATTGGATTCGTTATCATCGGTTTTTGAAAATTGACTTCAGGTTTGTCAAGATACATCTTATAAATAATTTGATGCTAAATATAGAAAAATTACATCTGTCCTTAGTGTTTTATATACTTTATGTTATTTTGAACAACTGCTAAAGTTGGTCTAGTGTGACAAAAGCGGCCGCCACCCTTTGCATTACTTTTTGGTAAAGGAATGAAGATCCTACTCGGGCCTAGCAATTAGTTATAACTTTTTGAAAAAGATATTTCTTGAAAAATAATCCGTGTTACTAACATATTCATAATTTGGCAACAAAATTTCATTATGTAATATTTCATAGGAAATAAAAATTTCCCATTTTTAAGAAGTAACACCAAACCAACAATTACTGTTATAATTTAAAGTTTCCATAAAATATTTTTAAGAAAGCTATCAACTCATTACTGTGAGAACAAGCCACGATCGAATTCGTTGAATAAAATGGATTCAACGGCTTGCTCAGCACATATTATTAAAAATACTATCCAGTTTTCAGTTCGCTGGACATTTATGCATAAGAATGGCTTCACTCCAGTTAATTGATCACAGTTTAAAAATAGGCCTTTTTCGCGTAAGACATTCCTTATCCAACCACAGTGTTCCAGAGAATTTAGCCCAAGCACAAGAAAGTTTGAATCGTTAAAGGCTTTGTTTTATTTTTGGCGCGTTTCGAAATGTAAGTTATTATTAAGGTTTTGATATTTCCTAAGTCCAGAATAAAAAAATTTTAACTATATTTGGATGTATAATTATAATTCATAATGATTTATACGCCTTAAGCTTACTTAAATAACATGGTGCTACAAAAAAAAAAAATCACAAAATACACCCTAAACAAAACTTCAAGTACAACATGAAAATAGATTTCTTACAGTTCCTGACCCTCCATTTTTTTATTAAAAAAAAAA
>NW_016176644.1:0-9058 GCF_001687245.7 Rhagoletis zephyria | reverse complement strand
TAGTATTTGGGATGAATAATTGATACAAAATATAAACACGTAAAATGTCCTGAATAAAAAGTTTATACTTTAAAGTCCTTGAATAACTAAAAACGTATATCTAACACACTTTAGCTCCCGTATATTTGTGCGACAAACATGCCGTATGTTTATGTGAAATTAAATTTTGTCTCAGTATTAGTTCTGAACTAAAACTTCGCCAAGATTTATCGCACTCCTTCAGATATAAAACTTTATATAGGTATGGACATACATACATGAGCCAATCTCATGAGTTGTGTTTTTTTAGTGTCACTTCCTTCTCTCTCCAGAAAAAAAAACGCTACAGCGTACTACTTGCATATATTTCAATCAATTTTTACAATTTTTAATTAGCACACTCAAAATTCATTCTTAAATTTTTCCATAAATGAAAAAAGTAATAAAGGGTGAACACACCAAAACTGCGACACTTAGAAATTACTACCAGAAACAAACTAGAAGGCTTTGAAATTCTTTTTTTTTTATTATATAACCTGGAAGTTTAGATGTTATTAAAATGTTAAAATATTAGTTATTATTTGCTCCATATGCAAGTTATCGGCATCATATGCGCACAACTACTTTGTTTTGCACTCTTCAATATTTTTCACTGTTTCACCTGTTTTCTTCAGGATTCCTTTGACAATTGACCAATAGGACGTAGCTCTGGACTATTGGGTGGATTGCAGTCGTGAGGTACAAAATTGATGTTATTTGCATTATACCACGGCAATGTGTCCTTGACATGTACGTGTAGGGAAACAATCATCTTGCTGTCGCTCTTTAGTTGATTAAAGTTTAATTTTTAGGACTTTAGGTCGATCTTATGAAAGCATAGCTAAGTTTTCGTTTTAGAAAAACTAGACTTCCTACTTTGCTTAATTTTTTCGGGCTACAACAACTTTAGCACGAGTTATATTATCGAAAGCACTATCAAACTATTTACTACCACGACACATGCTACACCTACGGAGGTTCTCTCACTTGAATTGTAACTTGCAGCTGGTTTCACTTCCATTGGGGCCCGTAGATCCTGCTTTTTATCTGCGACGCCTGGAGGTTTGTTATTATTGTTGTAGCATCACTACTAAACCCTACCCAAATCAGACTAGCCGAACCTTTGTCGTATCAGTTTCACGGGATAGAACCAAAGGAAGTGGGCTCTTAGCTGAGTGGATTTAATAGAGAAAGTGGGGACCTTGTTGCTGTCGTATGAGGTACTTTCACAGGTCGGTCACATGGGATATTTTGGGTTACAGTCTGAATAAATATGAGTTTAACCTGTTACAGTATCCATCAGTGGAATTCAGACCGTCGCTGTGCCAAATTTTTCTGGCCAAAATTCCACAAATGAAAAGCAGTGGGGCCGCCTTAAAGTAAACATAATGAAAAGGCAATCCGCAAATCTGGCATCTACTTGAGTTCATAGAGTTCATAGAGAGCCTAGAAAATGGCCTGTCTTCCGAATTTCTTGCTGAAATGGTGTTGAGGCGACATGAGAAGACAATCCATTGGTGTGTTTTCGGAGGTCTATTGACACTTGTGGGAAAGCTACCAAAAAAAAAGCTTTAAAAATCTATAAAAAGCCAAAGAAAAGTCCTCGTATTATACAAACTACACACTTTTTCCAGCTGACTTGTACCAAGAGGCAAAGCAGAAACTCTATATATACACTAGGGTGGTTCACAAGTGTATGTAAAAAAGTTAAGTCAGAATTTCTCACCCCCTAGGATTGCTGTATACCGAAAAAAATGTACCCCTATTTTTTTATTTTGAAATCAAAAAACATTTAGAAGTCGCTCAAAGCACTGAGAGTTTTCCATGTATTTATACGGAAAAAAACTTTTCGTATAGTATATTATATGGACATTTAGGCATCATTTCAGATAAGAAAAATAAATTATAAAATACCCAAAAAATCCGTTTCTTCGCCCTTTAAAATATATTAAATATGTATGTATTTTCAAGTCTGGATAGAATTCTGAAAACCCATAGGCGTATGTACATTTACTGCAGCTGAACTTCACTTTAATGTGTGAGTATTATGGTACATATATAAATAAAACTTCAAGTCGACCTATGAATATTAACGCAAAACAAAAATTCTGAAACATCCTAATGTACCTACATATATACATATGTACAGATATAAACTGTATATTTATTGTTTTGAATACGTTATTGCTGCAATGAGAATGGAAAAATTAACTACTTTATCGCTTGGGAGGTGAAGCCGAGTGATTTCGCTTATATTTTTTCCACAACAATGTGCTGTATTTGACGCTTCCATAAAATTTATCGATCACGTGTGCGCGGTGCTTAAGTACGTGCATATTTACGTGTTTAAAAAAGTGTATTCTTCAAACAAACACTCAATTCACACATACATAGATACACACGTATTTATTTCACTATTATCAGGCTTTTGATTACCGAGTATTTTCCCCCTATAAAGGCATGTAGCCGTACACAATTGTTATTATTGTACATAAGCGCATATCTAGTATACACATATAGATACAGAAATATATACGTTTCTCGAAAAGCCTAACCATAATTATTCGCTAACATTTTTATTGCTCGCTCTTATTATCAGTTTTTGTAGCGATACGTTGCATGAGCTCAATAAACGATTCACAATGCGTAGGTTAATGCACTAAAATACAAACATACATATGTACATATACATACAAGTACCCTGCAGGAAATTTAAATTTAAACAACTTCGAAATCAGTATGCTTCGCTTGAATACGCTTTTGTTTTGAACTTCATGCCTCTGTTGGGACTCGAACCCGGACCTTCTCAAAGCTAACAAGTAACAGCAAGCATCTCTGCACGCTAAGCTACAGCCAGACAGGCAAATTTGCTTTCTACTCTTCAGTTTGAATTGTGTGCAACCAGCAAGTCGACTGTCCGACTCTGCATTTAATTGCAACTACTTTAAAATGAATTTGGTTTAAACAACTTCAAAGTCGGTACATATGTTTATTTTGAATACGCTTGCGTTCTGCACTTCACATATGCTTGTTCATGCTTCCAAGACACAAATTGTGTCTTTGAACGAAAAGAGTAGCGAAACTCGAAACATTTACCCTTTGCATTTGTTTTAAAGTAGTCTTTCAATTAGTTCAGTTTTCAAACAAAAATCACTTGCCTCCGTTAGGGTAATTATTCCTAAACGCATATGTATCGCAATTTTAATTAAGACGAGTGTTTATTAGGGTGGTCCTTAAAAATATCCACTTCATTTGTTCTACGTGCAGACATCTACGAAAATTTCAAAAGTTTTTACAAATTTTAATTTTCGCTGTTAGATTTTGAAATTTCTTTTTACGGCAAAAATTCTACAAAAAAATTCATAAACTCGGCTAGTCTGAGTCAAGATTTTAACGAATTTTCGCGATAAAAAAATTAAAATTTTTCAAACCCTCATAGCCCAATTTTTTTTTGAAATTTTAATATTTTTGTTAATGCATTTATTTTGAACGAAGAACAAGGTGTTATTTTTTTGTACTCGACTTAAAATGAAACACCAATTTGAAAGCAGCTTGAGCGAAATTTCGCGTGAGAAAATTGTGTTGTTCAACTTGAGACGAAGCTACAAAGTTCTCAATTGGTTCTCTAAACAGCGTTGCCAGGTTGTCGCTTTTAACGCCAAGTCGACATTGACACATTTTGTAAAATATTGTTTTTTTTACTTTTCCTATAACAATGGCAAGCTTTCCGAAGATAATTATAATTATGTCAGGGGAACAGTTCCGAGTTTTCCAAGATTCGTTTTATATACAAATGATATGCTTACCCAACAGTTCTGGCAAAATACTTGTACTATATAACCTGATAAAATAATACATTTTTATGTAAGCCCAATTTATTTATCATTTTATGATGTTTATCAGCAGTTTACCACTTATAGTTTTATAACATGCACAATCCTGAATGGTCCGAGTTAAGGCAATGTCTATAATTTTTTTTCGTATATTTCTTGTACTACATATATGTATATATTTGGTAATGACACCCAGTTTCCGTGAAATTTGTCGACTCGACCTGTTCACAGCAGTTGACCAATAGCATTTCCTTTTCTCAATTAAAATGTTACCTCAATATATGGCAACATACATTATGCAAATGTTCCCCTTGCGCCTTGTGAAAAGGTTGCATTTTGCGAGTGAGAAAAGAGCAAAGAATACTTCTTCTTTTTCTTTTTTGGCGCTGTAACCGCCTAAGCGATTTTGGCCGAGTTCAGCAAAGCACGCCAGTCGTTTCTCCTCTGTGCCAACTGACGCCAATTGGAAACGCCAAGTGAAGCCAAGTCCTTCTCCACCTGATCTTTCCATCGCAGTGGGGGTCTCCCTCTTCCTCTGCTACCACCAGCGGGTTCCGAGTTGAATACTTTCAGAGCTGGAGCGTCGGTGTCCATTCGAACGACATGACCAAGCCAGCGGAGCCGCTGTATTTTAATTCGCTGCACTATGTCCATATCGTTGTAAAGCTCATACAGCTCATCGTTCCATCGTCTGCGGTACTCGCCGTCGCCAACGCGTAAAGGACCGTAAATCTTCCGCAAAATCTTTCTCTCAAACACCCCAAGAGCCGCCTCATCGGATGTTGTCATTGTCCATGCTTCTGCGCCATATACCAGCACGGGCATGATGAGTGACTTATAGAGCGTGGTTTTCGTACGTCGAGAGAGGACTTTACTCCTGAATTGCCTACTCAGTCCAAAGTAGCACTTGTTGGCAAGAGTGATTCTACGTTGGATTTCAATGCTGACATTATTATCGGTGTTAATGCTGGTTCCCAAGTAAACGAAATTCTCTACTTTCTCGAAATTGTAACTGTCAACAGTGACGTGGGTGCCAAGGCGCGAATGTGCTGACTGTTTGTTTGATGACAGGAGATACTTCGTCTTGTCCTCGTTTACCACCAGACCCATGCGCTTTGCTTCCCTATCCAACTTGGAAAAGGCAGAACAGACTTCGCGGTTTTTGTTACCGATGATGTCGATGTCATCGGCATAAGCCAGCAATTGCACGCTCTTGTAGTAAATTGTTCCTGAGCGGTTCAGTTCTGCAGCTCTTATTATCTTCTCCAACATCAGATTAAAGAAGTCACATGAAAGGGAGTCGCCCTGTCTGAAACCCCGTTTTGTGGCGAACGGCTCGGAGAGGTTTTTTCCAATTCTGACGGAGCTGGTGGTATTGCTCAACGTCATTTTACACAGCCGTATGAGTTTTGAGGGGATGCCAAATTCAGACATAGCGGCGTATAGGCAACTCCTTTTGCCAATTTGAAATTTCATGATTCAAACGACAGTAGCGTTTCATGAGCTGAATGTTTTCCAAAAAGCGTTGTCGTCCACAAATCGTTTGCATATGCTTCAGCATGCCAATTTTGATACAAATTTTAAGGAGTAGAACGCAGGAGACATTGCTATCGGAGTCAGCGGAGGAGAAGCTCGGCTAAACACTAACATGTGGGGAACGCCATTCTATTATTATTATTATTATTAGCAGTTATGGTGGATACTGTGTTTTCATGACCTCATGAAGTTTATTCTTTTAACCGGAAGTCCATTCCAGAGAAATGATTGTGACAAAAGTTATGTATTTTTTTAAACGCATGCATGTCCCATTTAAGAAGATGGATTTCCGGTCTGTTTAACCTACTTCCAGTTAAAATCTGAAACCGGTAGTAGCACCAAAAGATAGGGCATGCCCGACTTGGTTGTTCATATATATTTTTGCGTTTTTCAATACGAAACCTTTTCCCTTTCCTTTTTTTTTCTTAGTTTATTTCGATTCTCTACAAAAAAAGGTCCCTACACCTAATTATGCAGGACTAACACCTTCGAAGATACTTGCAATTTTAGTAAAAAAAACTGTATAAATTAATGTATTTATTTAATTTCTATTTTTTGCACACATTGAACTTTGATGGACTTGGGCGAGCCTAAGATATTGACCTAACATTGTCATCTTTCACACAGATTGTTTTTAGAGCATTTTTTTTTTTGCTATTACCAATCAAAATTCTAAATAGTGGAATTTCGGCCCACGCTAGTGTACATACAATATGTATGTTTGATTTATTTTTTGTCTCAGCCCTATGAGTGACGCACACATTTTATCAGCTTGGTTTTAAAGGCAATCACTCACTACCACGAGATAAGATTGCGCCACATTTCTTAATTTCATTGAAGATAACATTCCGACGCAATAACTGTGTGTTTTTTTTTTGAGTATAGAAATAAATAAATAGGGCTGTGCAGGAGGTTGTGGAAATGCTCTTGGGTTTGCAATTGGAGTTGCATTTGCAAATTTTATGTTTGCTGCCATAGCAACTGTGTGCATTTTATTGTTGTGAATTTACAAATTAAACGAATGTGCAAATGCAAGTGCATATGCACAAAATCCTGACCAGCTCTAATATTAAATACTCGCCTATCCGGTGCGCTTTGCTACACCCAAAAAAATTTCCAGATGCAATTCTAGCTATACCCTGCAGGAAATGGGACTAGTTTTTAGTGAGAACTGGTTTCCTCTGCATTGGATGTCAACTAACTTGTAGCTAACTACTTTTGGACATAAAATATAAATAAGGAAAACAAAATTTATTTATTTTTTTTTTACTTTTTTATTTATTTACTTTATTTTATTACATTTCATATTTGTATAGATATTCTGCCAAGTAAGGTATGGTTGAATCGCAGCCAAATTGTATGCAGCTCACATATGGAGAGATCTTAATTTCGGCAACTCAAAAACTCTGGGCTCCATTAGAGCTTTCCTACATAAGCTTTTTTTCTTCGGAAATCGTTTTTTTTTCAACGCATGCCTCTCTGCAGACAATGGCAAACCTCCGAGTGTATTTCTGTCATAAAAAAGCTTCTCATTAAATTTTTGCCCGCATTAGGCCCCCTCAAAGGGTAAGCACCAAAATATTATTATTATTATAGGTTTTCTAACAGAATTCCAGACAGGACGGCTCGGGCTTAGATCCAGAGTCTATCGTCATCATTAAACAGATAAAATACAGCGTGCGGCTTATTGATCACTGTAGCGTTTTCCAGGCCGAATTAACTGCAATAAAGAGCCGGCAATGCAATCTATTTCGAAAAGGCTGTCAAATTGAGAGCAGTCACACCTTGCATGTAAAGTGTCTTACGAAAGAGGTTTTTTATTTCCGAAAGGCGAATTGCAAATTAATAGTGCAGCACGAGCAAGTCGAAATATATTTCCGAAATGGATTGGCGCTCTCTCAATCGCAGAAAGAAAGGTCTTTCTGGCTGGTGACACATCGAAATAAAATGTCTCTTTGTCAGCGAGTTGCGTGGACATAGTACCACGTCAGAGACGCTCTCAAGGGAGCCTTGGTTTAATAGCTCCGCAACTTCTCTACAGTTCGTTAAAATTTATTCTGACAGCCAAGCAGCGGTTAAATCTCTACAGGGCAGCAACACTTATTCCAAAATGGCTGCCGAATGTAGAAGAAACTTAAACGATCTAACCGCGAAAGTGACTATTAACCAAGTATGGGTACCGGGGCACAGGGAAATACCTGTAAATTGCGTGGCAGATAACCTTGCAAGGGGGAAGATATCTACCCTCAGTTAACTAACAGCTAACAGTGCTTAGCTGATATCGACTCTGTGGACATTCGCGACCTTCAGGGGTACGTTAACGTAACACACGAGAAACTGAGAGAAGGAACAAGAACTCACTAAAGCGGCATCACAACTGGTCTGCGTGTGTCTCTCTGCCAGACTGTGCGGAGTGGCAACCACCGTAACCTAACCTACCATAACCTAGCTGACTATATCAAAAAAGTCTAATCTAAGAGGCAAAAAAGTCGAAAAAACGAAAACTTCTAAGTACTTGCACCACAAATGAATTCATCGATTGCACACAATTTTAGGCGTTTGAGCAGAAGAACGCTATACACTCACATTCTTAAGAATTCAACTGCAAGTGTATACCAAAACTGTATGCAAAATCGGCTTTGTTTTAAAAATACATCGAAATGCGAGAAAACAAAATTCTTTGGCAACGTTCGCACGCTTGTGAATGGATACCTACCTGGCGTTGTGTTGCGCTTGTCTACTAAGTGGCAAAGTGCTGTTTTGGGCGCTTACAATTTATTTGAACATATTTGTATTTGCAAAAGTAAAGCTACTCTGCATTCACAATGTTTTTCTTTTTTATTTATCTTATTTTCTAACAAAAATACTGTCAATTCGGGTGTAAGTATGTACATATGTATCAGTGTTGCCATTTGGTTTTTTGCCGTCCTACCGGATTTATAAACAAAAATCGCTAGAATCCAGCTAAATCATTTAAATTCCGTAAACTTTTACGAAAAACTAATTTCTTTAATAATTTGTCATATATACATATATGTGAGAAGATCCGAATAGGGCATGACCTTCACCTACATATCTGTTTAATGGATGAAATCTGTTTCGTATGAAATTTTACGTGCTAGTAAATATTTCGTGAAAAAACCTCGCCAGGATATTTTTAATTAAATATTCAAAAATATAAATCGAACGCATAAAACCTATAGAATGTGTTTAACAGATGAGTGAAAATTACTAGTATTACATATCTGCTAATACCTGCCAACCCTATATGTAGGCCAGGAAAAAAACTGAGAATCCAACGTTTAGTTTTAGCATGTGCAAGCAAATCGTGTAACTTGCAGCTCAAAGTGCATTGCATTACTTGCTGAATTTTTGCTTGTAGGTATTTGGCATTGCAGAAGTGTTTTGATGCAATGTTGAAAACGCGAAAGTAGTTAAACGTCAAAAATTAGAGACGGCAAGTAAGGTTTCAGTGTCCTATCGATTTTTTGAGTCAACTTTTAGTTAAAAGTAGTGTAAACTGCCTTTCAACTAACTGCTTTCAAACCCCTATAACGAATTGTGATCATTATAAAAAAAATCGCTAAAAACTAGCTTAGATCTCCTAACCAAACGCTAAAAAAAAATAAAGTCGCTAGATCTAGTGGGAAATGACTAAAACGGCAACACTG
>NW_016176643.1:7402-9059 GCF_001687245.7 Rhagoletis zephyria | reverse complement strand
AAATCAGTGTTGCCCTGTGTTATGTTAATTCAATTTGAAAAATTTCCGCAGAAATGAATTTCAGTAAAGCTTTTAGCTTACGAAAGCATTCTATCATTCGATCAATGTATTTTGTAATTATGTGTTTTCACTATTGATTTCTTATAATATCATTTTCCTAAAAATCCACTTTCTCCCTCATTACAATAAAGAGAACATTTACAAAACTATTTCAAGCCTATAACTACACCTGCGCCTTCGACACAAAATTTCTCCTTCCTTTTTTCCATGAAAAAGGCAAAAAAGACAAAAAAGACAATAAAGAATGTAAAGTACTAGGGGCAAAATGAAAGTCAATGCAAAAATTCCACAGTTAAATAGCAAACGACCATTCAGCTGCCCATTTAGGAACATTTCAATACCATTTTCTAGCCAAAAGGGGAGATGCAAGCATAAAAATATGTAAATTGTCCATTTCGGAAGGAAATAAAATTTTATGAGATCACTTTAGTGACACGAATGCCGTTGGGCACTTGCCGCTTGCTTACAAGTTTTTCTAGTTTTTGGCGTTTATGCTTAGTTTTCCATTTCCTCCCACTTCTACTAATGTGTTCGTTGCTTTTTTTGAATGATTTTTTGTTTGTTTTGTTTTTAAGATATTTTTACGCCGTCCATTTCAACGTTTTATATTTCCATGGCATTGATTTGATGACACTATTGAATGACTGAATAAATAGTTCAATGCGAGGTTGACTGCCTTTTAGCATGCTTGACTGAGCGGTTGGTTGGCAAGCTTACTACCGTTCAGTTTGTTTTGTTATTTGGCGGCATGACTTTTTGCGGTGCCAGCGCCCTTTTCAATGTGGCACACATTTGCGTCCTTCCCATCACATAGCCGTACATGCTAAGGTGCACATCTTTGTGCGTTGAAGCAAATGTGTTGGTAAACGAGCCCATAATGTTCGCAATTAGCCAAATTGATTTTCTGATAAAGTAAAATTGCAGTTGTGGCACTTTTGCGGCTAATGAAAATTGATTCGATGTTGTTAGAGGAGTTTTTGGAAATTTCAGTTAACTTGTGGTCTACATATTGATCAATATTGTGACAAAACAATGAATGCACACATAAGGCTGGGTCGATTTTGTATTGGGGGAGATTAAGGCCATTTGGTTGTGTTGTAAAAGTTATAATTTGTTGCCTGGTCTAAGCAAATAAAAAGTGACCACCAAATATTAAAATAAAACATATCTTCAGCTCGCGCTATTGATTCAAAGGGTAACTTAAAAAAAGTAACTTCGGTTTCTTATATCTAGGGAATACGTTAAACGGTATATTATAGTCGATATATTCACAAGGAACTTGCAAAAAATTATTTTCCCCACACATACATATTTTCAGTATATATGTATTTATTTCGTTAATAAGTAATAAATATAAAAAAGTAAGTGCGCCTGGGTCACACTGGAGAAGTGAAACTTACGTTACATATCTATTTTGTCTCATAACCAATTTACGTACATACATATGTATGTACATTAGACTGCATCGCTCCCCATACAAAGAAAAATCGGTACTATTTTTCCATTAGAATTATAAAATCTGTTATATTTTAAGACGTCCACCAAAATATTTCCGAAAAATATTAAGATTTAAGTGAGCTGGACCGATTTGGAAATA
>NW_016176643.1:0-2010 GCF_001687245.7 Rhagoletis zephyria | reverse complement strand
CACAAGTGAGAACACTAATCAAAACAACAAACACAATAGCAGTAACCAACACGCAAGTGCGCAGATGAAAGTAAGAAAAAAGTGCTTAAAAAGAGCAATGCATGTCTGCAGGAATCACTAACAACAACAAAAGTGGTTAATAAGTGATTAAAGAAAGATTAATAAATTTATGTCCGCTAAGAATAGATTATGTCCATTAAACTGAAGTGCGGTGTTTGCTTTTGCCAAAATTATCAATAAAATACCTAGATACAATTAGAAAAATTAAAGCTTATAAAAAGCGTCGCAATGCCACTAAAAAAAATGACTATTTATCAAATACAAAAAACAGACGAAAATTGTGGAATATTTGAATGTAAATTTTTAAAGATAAAATGCCAGAAATAAACTAATATAAATTGCAAAAACAAAAATTTAAACTAAAAAACTATACACAGGGACAAAAACAGGTACTCGGGTGTTGATTTTTTTTTAATACTCACAACTTTTTTCAAGTAAAATTTTGTTGGCTATTTTTCTACAAAAATATTGTCCAAGCGTTAGCAAAACCAAAAGAATCAAAGTCTCGGACTTTATACAAAATTTAGGAAAACTCAACAAAATTTTTAGAAAAATTTTTAGTTTCACCCAGCTTGAAAAAATTCCGTTGATTTTTGAGAGTTTTTTTGGGGTTTGCTTTTGCGGCTGTTTTAATTTAATTATGCAATTTACAAAAATTGGCATTGCTTTATTGAAATTTTGTTTCTAAGAATCTCCCTTATTTAATTTCATAAGAAATTCCTGATTACATGGAAAAAAGTGCAAAAATACGTCAGGCAAAAAAATTATTTTAAAAATCTACGCTTTTTTTGCCGCTTGAATCTAGCACATCATTATATTCAAATTATATAAAACTGCATACTCAAAAATGTTGTAAAGATAAAAAGATCGAAATTTTTCTGCAAATATATTGAATTTTCCTTAGTTTTTTATGAAGTTTGAATTTTTGATTTATATGGTTTTGGTTAAAGCTTGAACAATGTTTTGAATGAAAACTAATAAACACATTCTACTTGAAAAACTTTGAGAATATTTAAAGAAAATCAACATGTGAACACTTGTTTGAGTGACTGTAGCTTTACATACCTTAAAAAGCATACAGATTTTGTAAACAAATATAGCATTTTTGTAAGAAAAATTAGATAAAAACAGTTATTTCATACTTTTAAAGTTCCGTAAATTTTTTGCCGATTGGATTTTATTTGATTGATACAATTTAGATATTTAAAAAAAATGTAAAGCTTTTTCATGCAAACTCTTTCTAAATACTTTTTAAAAATATATTTTTAAATGGATAGTTAAACATGGAAAAGCATCTTCCCCTAAAAAACTATCCTGTAAAATTAATTAAAAAAATTAGTTAAATTTTCTACTGCAATGTTTTTCACAAAATCACTAGTGAATAAATTTTTTTTTCTAAACCATTAAAAAAATATCGAACAAGAATTCTTTTAAAAATGGCATCTTTATTTCTAATGAAAAAAGTGCATATACATATTTTACAAAAGCCTTTAAACTTTATTTTGTAGAAAAGTTTAAGTAAACGTTATCAATGAAAAATTCAACCCATTTTTAATTTAAATATCAAAAACATACTTGCGCTGACTTTTTAAATAAATATTTTGACAAACAATTTTTTTGCAAAACTTGGATTTTGAAAATTTTTTGGCAACAATTTTTTACATTTTCTGTTCCCTGATAGTTCAACTACACGAAAATAACTACTTTAGAAAGAAAACTCAATATAATTGAAATAAAAAGTTTTGAAAATATTGACTAACATAAACTAAAACAATTTAATAAGAGACCAATCAACAAATTTTAGAAACGGCCACCGATCTTACTTCTTTGGGCAAGTTTCTAGTGAATACCATAAAAATATTCTGCTCACATTAAAAGCTTTTAAAATTCTACAAACTCGTAAAAAAACCATCAATAAAAATAAACCTCCACAAAATATTATTCGACAAC
>NW_016176642.1:0-9059 GCF_001687245.7 Rhagoletis zephyria | reverse complement strand
CGCTTCAAATCAGCTGCTCTATCGATGTTCTGTTTGAACAGTGTCGATAAGGTTGAATTTTTGCGTTTGTGTGCGTGTTGTTTTATTATGTTGTTTATTATTTTTTCGCTGTAACCATTTGTTTCTGCTGCTGCTTGGATATAATTGTACTCTTTCGTGTAATTTGGCAGCGANTAAGGTTGAATTTTTGCGTTTGTGTGCGTGTTGTTTTATTATGTTGTTTATTATTTTTTCGCTATAACCATTTGTTTCTGCTGCTGCTTGGATATAATTGTACTCTTTCGTGTAATTTGGCAGCGATAGGGGCAAGTTAACTAAACGATGCGCGAGGGAGTGAAGCGCTGCTAATTTATGTTGGATTGGGGTATATGAATAGCTCGGAATGTATCGCAGAGTGCTTGTCGGCTTATGGTGTATCGCGATGTCGATTTTGTTTTGCTTTCGCGATAATTCTAAATCCAAGAAAATGAGCTTTTTGCCATTTTCTACTTCACAGGTGAACTTTATTTCTGGATATTGCGAATTTAGGGTATCCAGTATGTTTCTTACTTCACTCTTTTTGACAACTGCGATACGTCATCGACGTATCTGTACCATATGCGTGGTAATTTGTTTTCCGATTGTAACTCCATTTCAAATTTGGCCATAAAAACTTCTGAGATGAGTGGTGACAACGGGTTTCCCATGCTGGTTCCCTTTAAGATTTTAAAAAAGCCAACGTGCTATCTTAGTACACGGTGCTGAAGTGAGCGCTACAATTTGTCTCATTTTTTCTCCTGGTTTGTGTATTTTCGGAAGGCAATATAATTTTGGGACCTCCGGATGAGAAACTAAAAGTCTCCATTTGAAGCGTTCCCCAAAAACACTACTGATTTCTTTTCGAATCTCATTTGCCGTTTTGGACATTAGGTTTAGTGGTGACTTTTTTATATTTTTGTATTTGTTATCTTCGATTAATTTNGGTGACTTTTTTATTTCTTTGTATTTGTTATCTTCGATTAATTTCCAAACCCTCCGTTCGTATTCAGCTGTGTCCATGATAACAATCTTATTCCCCTTGTCCGCCTTCATTATGTAGATGTCCTTTTTACAAAGGTCCTTCATAATTTCCGCTTCATTTGTACTACGGCGTGTTTCTTGTTTTAAATTTTCAATGCGTTTTTTAGTACATAGACGGATATCATTTTTGGTAAATTGTGACGTGGATTTCAAAACTGTTTCTATATCAACAATAACATCTTTTAGAGGTGTTGTTTTTGGGCGAATGCCATAGTTTAGACCCTTATTTAGCAGGTTAAGTTGGTCAGTCGATAAATTCACATTAGAGATGTTGACTACGGCATCTTCGACAAGTAGAGGTTTTTTGAAGTTTTTCTCCCCTTTGGGCTGATTTTTTAAAAGGTTGGCAAATTTTCTATTTTGGGCTTCTCGTTTGATTTTGACCAAATTTTCGATGCTTCGAGAAGACGCTCGTAGAAATTGATACAATTCACAGTCATATGATGCTTCAATTTTGTCATTAGGTATCGCAGATGCTAACCGCAGGTGTAAAGCATATAGGTGAATCTCATAACTTTGTAATGTGGCGTATTTAGCTTTTAGCTCCAAACTCAACCAATTCTGTTTTGCTAATGAGATCACTTTTTCAGTTACCGCATTTGTCACAGATGTTTTGACCTTAATGAAATTTGGTGTAACTTTGTAACGTTTGCATCTTTTCAAAAACGCTATGTCCAACTTTAATGATTCTACCTTTGACTTTAGTCGGGTAAACTCGTTTCTTATTGACATGGTTGTCTTAATTTTTGTTTTTTCGAAGGAGGGAAACGATATACACAAGCTCTTATTAATTATGAAATTTATGATGAAACAAAAACACCTTTTTATTAAGCTTGTAAAATTGTTTTAATCAAATTTTATTTTAACTTTTTTATTTTGAATTAAAAAACAAACTTCGTATGCATTTCGAGCAGCTTTCCGCTCATCATCAGCAACACGACTAAAGCATTAGTAGCGCTAATACATACATATGTGTGTATGTAGATACACAAAGTTAGGCAAAAGCGCCAAATGACAAAACAAGTGCAAAGACAAATTAATAACATTATACATAAATACGAAACTTCAACAAGTGCAAAGACAAATTACATAAATACCAAGCTTAAAACTAGTGTGACTGCCGTCGGCGCAAGCAAAACAAATCCGATTCGATGTTCGCCTTGTCTAGATTCATCGCCGATCTGTCATTACAAATATACATGCTTTCGTAGGCGTCAAGTTTTCTTTCGTCGTGTACATGTTTTAATAGCTGCACCTTGCTCGCTGACACTGGTAAGTGCTGATCTCCTAATACATGCGCTGCGAATGCAGATCGTCTCGGGTCATTGTTTTCGACGCATTGTTTGTGTTCGCTGTATCTCTTTTTGATAGTGCGTTTGGTTTGTCCATAGTACCTTTTTTCTTCGCAGAAACCACACGATATTTTGTAGATGCCTGCTTTGTCTAGTGGGTCTGTTCTGTCTTTTAGGCTTTTGAAATGATTTTTCAATTTGAAGGGGTTGGAGTTCACTATTTGCATTTTGTTCCTCTGGAATGCTGTTTTTAGGCCGTTGGTTATTTTTGGTGCAAAAATGATAGACACGCGCTTCAAATCAGCTGCTCTATCGATGTTCTGTTTGAACAGTGTCGTTAAGGTTGAATTTTTGCGTTTGTGTGCGTGTTGTTTTATTATATTGTTTATTATTTTTTCGCTATAACCATTTGTTTCTGCTGCTGCTTGGATATAATTGTACTCTTTCGTGTAATTTGGCAGCGATAGGGGCAAGTTAACTAAACGATGCGCGAGGGAGTGAAACGCTGCTAATTTATGTTGTATTGGGGTATATGAATCGCTCGGAATGTATCGCAGAGTGCTTGTCGGCTTATGGTGTACCGCGATGTCGATTTTGTTTTGCTTTCGCGATAATTCTAAATCCAAGAAAACGAGTTTTTTGTCATTTTCTACTTCACAGGTGAACTTTATTTCTGGATATTGCGAATTTAGAGTATCCAGTATGTTTCTTACTTCACTCTTTTTGACAACTGCGAAGACGTCATCGACGTATCTGTACCATATGCGTGGTAATTTGTTTTCCGATTGTAAGTCCATTTCAAATTTGGCCATAAAAATTTCTGAGATAAGTGGTGACAACGGGTTTCACATGCTGGTTCCCTTCAAGATTTTAAAAAATTTTTCTCTGAAAACGAAATAGTTTGTGTCCATACACATCCTTGCCGCTCGCATGTATACATTGAGTTCTTTTTCGCTGATATTTTGATTTTTTAAATGCGCTTCTAAAGCGGTCATTGCTTGGCTTACTGGTAGTGATGGGAATAATGCTTCCACGTCAAACGAAACCATGACTTCGTCATCCTTCACTGCTGGCTGATCAATAAGGCCGGCGAACTCGATCGAGTTTTTAATCCCCCGATTGATAAAAGGGGGAAACTTATTGATTTCCTCGACAAGCCAACATGCTATCTTAGTACACGGTGCTGAAGTGAGCGCTACAATTTGTCTCATTTTTTCTCCTGGTTTGTGTATTTTCGGAAGGCAATATAATTTTGGGACCTCCGGATGAGAAACTAAAAGTCTCCATTTGAAGCGTTCCCCAAAAACACTACTGATTTCTTTTCGAATCTCATTTGCCGTTTTGGACATTAGGTTTAGTGGTGACTTTTTTATTTCTTTGTATTTGTTATCTTCGATTAATTTCCAAACCCTCCGTTCGTATTCAGCTGTGTCCATGATAACAATCTTATTCCCCTTGTCCGCCTTCATTATGTAGATGTCCTTTTTACAAAGGTCCTTCATAATTTCTGCTTCATTTGTACTACGGCGTGTTTCTTGTTTTAAATTTTCAATGCGTTTTTTAGTACATTGACGGATATCATTTTTGGTAAATTGTGACGTGGATTTCAAAACTGTTTCTATATCAACAATAACATCTCTTAGAGGTGTTGTTTTTGGGCGAATGCCATAGTTTAGACCCTTATTTAGCAGGTTAAGTTGGTCAGTCGATAAATTCACATTAGAGATGCTGACTACGGCATCTTCGACGACCATAGCAGAATTTCACCAACACCACCAGGAAATCCTCGAAAGGCGGCTGACTTCCAAAACGTCAATTGCTTTGCATACGTACAAAGTATAACGTTTTATCCCCGCAAACATATTCTGAGCGTTCAGAATATATGAGTCCGAAAGGTGTCCTAGGTAGGTAAGAAATATGAGTTTCAAAAACAAAAAATTTTTTACTCTTATATGAATCTTTTAGGATTCATATATGAGCCAAGTTATGAGCCAGCACCTTGTGCCAATATAAAAACAATAAAGATTTGAAATTTATATCTAAACTTGTTTATACAGAAATTGAAAATAATTAGAAAACAAAAAATGAACAAAATTTAGCTTCAGCTGCTGCTATTGAATGCATGTTGGAATGTGTATATGCATGTAAGTATGTATGTATGTTATTTGCAAGGACTTTTTGCGGAATGCCTTTGCAAATATAGTGAGTTGAATAAGACTCAAAGAGCAACCTAAAATAAGAGTCCGAATGTAGCAATTTATGAGGCCGATAAGGGTCTCAAACAGAGTCATATATGAGGCCAAAACTTGTTTTAAAATAGTCTAAAATGAGCCGTATATGAGGCCAATAAGAGTCCAATATGACTCATATTGAGGCTCATTTGATGTATGAATTTAAGCTCATATAAGTCGACATTCGTAGGAAGGGAAACACACTCATATCGGACTCTTAAATGAGCTCATTATGAGCGTAATAGCTCTGAAATAGGACTCCTTAAAGACTCATTTATGACTCCAAATGTTTGCTGGGATAACGCCGAACTACAAAATGTTGACGATGTATACTCTTCCAAAACGCATCCGAAAATTTATCGAAATGCATCGCTAGCGCAATCAGTGCATCAGAAACAAAGTTGATGCTTCGTTTGTTATTGGTTACCATTGGTGTTTTAAAAATGGAAAATTCATAAAAATTGTTCATTGGTATATTGAGTATTTAAAATATGCAATGTATATGGTTGCAATGTGTCGCAACCCTGCATATACAAACAGTTTTGAATACCGCAGTATAACAGTTTCCAAATATTGTATTGATACGTTTTGGAAGCCAGCCGGCCTTTCAGCGATTCCGGATGAGTGGGTAAGTCAACTCATTTCATATGTGCTAAATATATCTGTGTATGTGTGTCTATTTTAATTTTCTGCCAACCGGAGCGCAGAAATGTAAATTAATTATGCATAATGCTAATACGCATCATATTGTTGTTCTCCGTTTGCTTTGCATTGTGTGTTGTTGCATTTTGGCATGGGATTAGGCAAATTTAAGCAATAGTATAACACTTAATTCATGTGTATAACAGTCGACCGCTGGCTACGTTGTTGTTGCGGTTTATACAATTGCTTTGACTCTGCTTGCGCCTTCCTATTGCTGTCCTCACAGTGAGTTTGACAAACACACGTATGTACATACATAAATTTGTTTTAGTTTTTTGTTTTTTTCGCCAACGGGACGAAGTTCCAAAAACCAGTTTTGTTGATATCATAATTGGAAACTCAAGCTGAATTATGTTATTATGAATTTTAATTTTCATTGAGAGCGTGTTAACAAATAGAAAAATTGTGAGAAGGTTGATGTAGACAAAAAAAAAAAGTGTCATGATATATAAATCACATGCGATAAAATGTTTGTGCGATTTGAATTAAAGGCGAATTTCCGATAGAAGAATAAGCAGACATTTCTGGAGTTAATTTACACAAGAAAGGAAAAGTTCATCACTACTTGAAATTAAAATTTGTTTCCAGGTTTAAAAATTTTCCGCACCTATTCATAGTATAGCTTTGTAAAATCTATAAAACTAGGGTATAAGATTTAGAGTATACGATTTAATTATAGTGGAATAAATAATGTAAGTTAATACATATGTACATCAGAATGTGCTAATTGCCTCTTTTATTCCTTGGTAATGTGGGCAGTTTAAAGAATGTACGGGCTTTTGGGTATATATTGGTGCAACCAAAAGCATAGGTAGGGAGGGTAATGAAAAGCACCCAGTATCGCCCCTACATCTTGCGATACTCCTGGCCTTTTAAATTACTTTCCATTAGTACCGGTTTATTGTATAAATTTTGTTCTTCCCGTCTTTTATCATTTCTAGATTTTTTTTTCAAAGAAAAGGGTTTAAAAGGGACTCTGATAACAAAATGTTTTGTAATGCGCTGGTTCAAGGAATGCCAAGAATCCCCCCCGCTCGACTGTAAGCTAGTTTCATGAATGGGTCCCGACCGGCATGCACTTTTCCAGCAACAAAATTATGGGTTTTGAGAGACAAGCTTTCTTCCGTGTTTGCTTACAACGACAATAGGTAGAAGTTGCGGTCTTCCTCTGCAAATTACCTATGGTATACCCACTCCATCCTTGGATCCATTCCAATTCTGGCGCCCAACGTGGGGCCTAAAAAGCGAAGGTTTCGGCTATATTTTATGTTGTAATCATGCTTTTAGTTCCCCAAAATGAGGATTAGCTTGCTACGTTTTGTCCCACATAATGAGATAGAATTTACCAAGTTTCGACCTCGTAATTAATAAAATTTTACCTAAGTAATAAAGTTTCCAGCTCGGGTAATTTTCTGTGCTTCAAGTGGATGTATACCTTGAAGGAATTCAGATTTTAGGCATATCAGCCCTAGAACTTCCTGCCACTTGTGTTGAGATTCATTATTGATGGCCAGATTACTTACACTCAACCATTCATTTCTTTAAGTTGTGTTTCAAAATATTGCTTTCCTGGAATTGGTATTAAGACTTATCGGATTTTTTATCAACCGTAGGACAAGTACTTGAAAACTAACTTGAACGGGGTTTACAGTTCGTCCAAGCATGGAAAAGAAAGTTTTAGGCTTAGCAGACCTAAATACTTAACCGCTGAAGACTAAATTGTAAACTTTCAACAATAAAATTTAAATTTTTTCAATTCGATAGTTATGAATTTCTTTCTTGGAACGCAAGTGTAGGTTACCAAATTCCTGGTGAGGATTCCTGCCTTGCCCGGTAGAAATTCGAACAGAAGAATTGATACTTGCTTTTAAAATTCTTTGCCAATGGAATCTCAATTTGAAGGCCAAACCAAAGCTTAGAAACTGATTTAATATTGATTTTAAACGGTCCCACACATATTACCAATAAAAGGAATTATTTTCGAAATAGTATTGATTTTTTTTTCAAATCCTAAACTTTAATTTTCACCTTACGGAAGTTCGAAACTTTGAAATAGCTTTGGAGACTTTTTATGCAACAATTCAGTATGGCGGTAATGATCCGAAGTACTGAAAATCTGGCTAATTTAACGGCCGAAGCATCAGCTTGTTCTTGCGCAATTTGTTTGCAAGATATGCCGAGTNTTCAAGTGGATGTATACCTTGAAGGAATTCAGATTTTAGGCATATCAGCCCTAGAACTTCCTGCCACTTGTGTTGAGATTCATTATTGATGGCCAGATTACTTACACTCAACCATTCATTTCTTTAAGTTGTGTTTCAAAATATTGCTTTCCTGGAATTGGTATTAAGACTTATCGGATTTTTTATCAACCGTAGGACAAGTACTTGAAAACTAACTTGAACGGGGTTTACAGTTCGTCCAAGCATGGAAAAGAAAGTTTTAGGCTTAGCAGACCTAAATACTTAACCGCTGAAGACTAAATTGTAAACTTTCAACAATAAAATTTAAATTTTTTCAATTCGATAGTTATGAATTTCTTTCTTGGAACGCAAGTGTAGGTTACCAAATTCCTGGTGAGGATTCCTGCCTTGCCCGGTAGAAATTCGAACAGAAGAATTGATACTTGCTTTTAAAATTCTTTGCCAATGGAATCTCAATTTGAAGGCCAAACCAAAGCTTAGAAACTGATTTAATATTGATTTTAAACGGTCCCACACATATTACCAATAAAAGGAATTATTTTCGAAATAGTATTGATTTTTTTTTCAAATCCTAAACTTTAATTTTCACCTTACGGAAGTTCGAAACTTTGAAATAGCTTTGGAGACTTTTTATGCAACAATTCAGTATGGCGGTAATGATCCGAAGTACTGAAAATCTGGCTAATTTAACGGCCGAAGCATCAGCTTGTTCTTGCGCCATTTGTTTGCAAGATATGCCGAGTGGAAACGATTGTTGGATTACCTTCTGTAATCATGTTTTCCACAAAAATTGAAAAAAAAAGATTTACTGGAAACCGTGCGCGTAATAATAGTAATTATAGGCGAACCCAACCACCTGTAAATTACGATCGCATAGGAGAAATGATAAATGAGACAGTGAACCGTATGTTTGCAAATTTAAACTTAAATGTTGCTCAAACAGCCGCACAGACGTATGCGCATAATAATAATTCCTCTGTTGAAGGCAATGGTGTTCAACGAAATCGACTTTTCCGAAACCTCAGTACCCTAAGTCCTGAGAAAATAACAACGTTGATTCAAAATTGTCAAGTTAAATTCGATGGCTCTTCCACTGGTCTAAAGGTAGAGGAATTTTTATATCGAGTACATTCTTTAACTTACGAATGTTTAAATGGTGATTTTCAATTAATTTGTAGGAACCTTCCAGTTTTACTTGTAGGAAAAGCTCGTGATTTTTATTGGCGTTACCACAAAATGGCACATCACGTTGAATGGGAAGATTTTTGCAATGCGTTAAGACGGGAATTTAAAGATTATAGATCAGATTATGATATAAGAGAAGAAATTAGAAACCGAAAACAGGGACTATCCGAAACATTCGAAAGTTTTTATTACTCTGTTTTAGAAAAAGTTGACAAAATGGCTACTCCGTTGTCAGAAGAAGAATTAATTGAAATTATCACTCGAAATTTGCGGACAGACATTCGACATGAATTATTGTACGTACCTATTCGATCATTAGATCATTTGCGTAAACTTGTACAAAAGCGTGAATTTCTTTTTGCCGATGAAAGCAGTCGTCGCATGCC
>NW_016176641.1:0-9061 GCF_001687245.7 Rhagoletis zephyria | reverse complement strand
CAAATTTTCCACCAAGCTATAGTAACCATCGAGAATCTTGTGGTACCGCTATATCGGTTTTGTTTATAAACCAATCTTCATTTAACTACATTCCAAATTTCCTGACTTTTTTCCATACTTGCTCATAAATTTTTTTGTCGTGTGTTCTTTGCGTATTTCCAGTAACTTTTTTGTTGAGTTGCTTTTGGTGTTCTATTATTTTTTCATATTCTGCCTCTTTCAGTTTATCCTTTAATATATCCTTTGTATGTTTTACGTCGGTAGATAGTATTTTGATATTTATATTGGAGTCTTTTATCTCTAAGTTTAAGACTTTAAGCAAAAATCATTCTTCTATTTTTTTAAAGGAGCGTCTAGTTGTGTCTAGTTTGAAGCAGTGCATGAATCTTTTCGCCTTTCTCTGTAAATGTGGTGGAGTAATGCCATAATCTTTACATCGCAATAGGAATTTTAACCTCTCCTTTTGTTTCGCGAGCTTTTTCATAATTTTGCTGTATTGTTTGATTATATAGCATGTTTCTTCGTCATATTTTAGTTTTATGTGTTTGTAAAATTGCTTTATGTTTATCTTTGCTCATGTTTATCGTTGCTTAGCGTTCTTAATATTACTTTCTTTGGATTTGCTCTACGATATTTTATATTACTTATTTTGACAGGGCCAAATTCCTTACAATTTTGTGTGCTGAGTATGAGCTACTTTGGCCGTTGGAATTAAAGCGAAAATAAAATTTATCCTAGTTCGCCATACAAATTATATAAAAAAATGGAAAACCATTACCTGTGACAAGAAAGACGTTTTCCCCGATTCACGTCATTGCCGATCTGGTACAAGGTATACAAGAAATCACGGACGAAAGAGAAAAATACACAACAGGAAGTAACATCGTAGCGAAAATAAGCACATTCCACGAAAAATTACGCAACAACGCGAAAGAAAAATACATATTGAAAACATATGAGGACACAAAAAAATTTATAAGCCAACACAAAGATAAAGGTGACAAAACAGTAATGATTTAGAACATTGATTATGATTGCAAAATGATGGAATTGATGAATGATAAAACCAGATACAGAGCCATTAGAAATTATCCCACCCAGAAGTTAATGAGAAGAAACAATGCGATCATAAAAGATTTATACAAGCAGAAGAAAATTAACCTAAACGAAAATCTACGGTTGACATGTGCAGCGGCAAATGCACCCAGACTCTACGGCCTCCCCAAAGTCCACAAGCCCAACACACCTCTCCGACCAATATCGTCATCCCCAAATGTGCCCTGTTACAAACTATCAACATTTATGGGAAATATTCTAAAAAATATCACATCAGATACATACAATATAAAGTACTCTTATCAACTAAAAGAAAATCTCCAAGATGTCACAGTAGAAGCAGATGAAATTCTAGTATCTATTGATATAATTTCATTATTTACGAATATCCCAACGCATTTCGCCATACAAATTACCATGAAAAAATGGAAAACATTGGAAAACTACACCAACATTGCAAAAAATCAATTCCAGATGATGCTAGAGTTTTGCTTAAGAGACAACAACTACTTCAAACATAATAACACCCTTCATCAGCAAATTGNTGAAATTCTAGTATCTATTGATATAATTTCATTATTTACGAATATCCCAACGCATTTCGCCATACAAATTACCATGAAAAAATGGAAAACATTGGAAAACTACACCAACATTGCAAAAAATCAATTCCAGATGATGCTAGAGTTTTGCTTAAGAGACAACAACTACTTCAAACATAATAACACCCTTCATCAGCAAATTGATGATATGCCCATGGGGAACCCATTATCGCCAACCATTGCAGACATTGTGCTAGATAAAATATTAGACGATAGCATAGCTGAATTAGAGCAAACGTATATGTATATTAGGGTAGATTTTATCCCATAAAATCGCATATGCGGAAAATGCTCTACGTATTATTCTGAACAACTTTGCTTAAGAAACTGTTGGTCTAAAGCCAATTTCGAGCCAGCGAATTTTAAGGAGAAGTTTCATATCAGGTAATACAAAATTTTGTAGGAAAAACTTAAAAAAATAGCTGATTTATGAGTGTTAGGGTGAAAGCAGTTANCTAAAGCCAATTTCGAGCCAGCGAATTTTAAGGAGAAGTTTCATATCAGGAAAAACTTAAAAAAATAGCTGATTTATGAGTGTTAGGGTGAAAGCAGTTCATTTTTTTAGAATACTTAAATAACTAAGTTTTTAAGTCCTGCTTGCTTTCGTGGTAATTTTTTTTGACTAACATCACTCACAGCCATAAAATTTTCACGATTTTTTTCCGTTACGCGCCGAGAAATACTGGTCAGCAGTTGAAGGTATCGTTCACTTCCTTGTATGTGACATGGAACTTGTTGGGTCAGGAAGTAATGGGCTTTCAAATTCTAAATATTTCTTCAACTCAGTGATGCCACATGTTTTTTTCGGAAATCCCTACCATCACCTAAAAAATCTCTACTTTTCCCTACGCCCAAACAAAAAATTCCCTACGAAATTCCCTACAAAAGTTTGGCGCAGCAGCGTTAAAAATTTTTCAAAACTAAAGGACATTTACATGAGGCGGTTTTTAAGCATAGATTGAATAAAAATACGGTTTTGTTTTAAATATGGGTGTTTCCAGCGAAAAGTCTACCGCGTAAAAAAAAATTAAAAATCCTATATCTGACTTATTTATAGGCCGATTTGGCCAAAATGGGTCTCGTTAGGTGGCGCCAGGGTCGAGATATTTTGAAAAACCGCATTTATGCTCTGATTTGTTTCACATTCGGCATGTTTAGTTGACGCGTAATAAGACATAGATGNTAGCTGATTTATGAGTGTTAGGGTGAAAGCAGTTAATTTTTTTAGAATACTTAAATAACTAAGTTTTTAAGTCCTGCTTGCTTTCGTGGTAATTTTTTTTGACTAACATCACTCACAGCCATAAAATTTTCACGATTTTTTTCCGTTACGCGCCGAGAAATACTGGTCAGCAGTTGAAGGTATCGTTCACTTCCTTGTATGTGACATGGAACTTGTTGGGTCAGGAAGTAATGGGCCTTCAAATTCTAAATATTTCTTCAACTCAGTGATGCCACATGTTTTTTTCGGAAATCCCTACCATCACCTAAAAAATCTCTACTTTTCCCTACGCCCAAACAAAAAATTCCCTACGAAATTCCCTACAAAAGTTTGGCGCAGCAGCGTTAAAAATTTTTCAAAACTAAAGGACATTTACATGAGGCGGTTTTTAAGCATAGATTGAATAAAAACAAATTTAAATATGGGTGTTTCCAGCGAAAAGTCTACCGCGTAAAAAAAAATTAAAAATCCTATATCTGACTTATTTATAGGCCGATTTGGCCAAAATGGGTCTCGTTAGGGGGCGCCAGGGTCGAGATATTTTGAAAAACCGCATTTATGCTCTGATTTGTTTCACATTCGGCAAGTTTAGTTGACGCGTAATAAGACATAGATTTGCAAAAAAAAGCTTAACTGGTGGCGCTTATGTCAAAACAAAAAGTACGCTCGACATAAAATGCATATTTTCTTGCCGTTAAAAATTCTTTCAAGAACAATATTAACAAACATTTTTCAATTGAAATTTGAGAAACGTAATGCCAGGTAACGTGACGTCAGATAGTTCAGCTGATTAAACATAAAGCAGAAAAGAGTTCTACATTTAAAAACTTGGAAAATTAGTCTTAAACATTTCCAATATTACTATAGAAACTTTTATACAAATAATCTTGCCCAATTCGCAGAGTTTTGCAATTTTGTATTCGAAGTCAAAATCCACTGAAAAAACATCAAAAGCAAAAAACATAAATGAGGAAATTTTAATGGTGGTCATATACGTGTTTAAATTAAAAAATAGATTCTGGACATTTGTTCGAGCCACAGTCAACTCATTCGTTTTGCAAAAATGACCGAGTCATGCAAATATTTATTCACCTTTCAAAAATTCCCTACATTTTAAGATATATACAAAAATCTGCCCTTTTCCCCTACGTACACATTTTTATAGCCAAAAGTTCCTACATGCAGGGAATTTTCCCTACATGTGGCATCACTGCTTCAAATGCTTGTGCGGAATGTAGTAATTAGCGGTTCCACGGTGCAAAATGCATTTGGTGTTACACTCAACCCTATTAAAGGGTATTTCCGCAAATTTAGTCCTTATTCACACACGAAAAGAGAAAGGGGCAATCAAAAGGTGAAATTTTTTGGTAGAAACGAAAACACCATTAATGTCACTGCTGACACAACTCAACTTGTAGACAATTTAACTATTTCTTGCTATCGGTGTTACCGCCGAAAATTTTTCGAAAGTCGCAAAAAAGTGTTAGCCGAAAAAGTGTCTTCAAGTAATTCAAATCTTTTATACCATGTATATAAAGACTTTCATTATTTAAGCTCTCGAAACTTATTGAGGCATATTCATAGTCGAAATAAAATCTACTCTTAGGCAGTTATAGCTTTTTAACAAAAGTTGCAATGGAATCTGTCAAAAAAGCTGCATCTTACATTAGACTCTACTTTATTTCATCTATGAGTATGCCGCATTATTTTTAATAAATTGCTAATGGAAAAGAAAATTGCAGTTAACCCAGAGCTACGAAAATGAATTTAACACAGATAACTTGGGGAAATGCTAAGCTACAAGAACGGTACACGGATTCGTGATATTTATGGACATTTTGCGGACAAATTTTGACATTATAAAATGGATGAAATCAGTCAAAATCTTGCCAGAGATGTAAATTTGAAGCGCTTTTGAAAAGTAACTACTAAAATCATGTTTAAATATGTAAGAAATAAAATATATATGACAAAATTATCAAAATGTGTATATAGAATTTTTAATCAAAGAAAAGGGGCAAAAGTCGCATGATTTTTAAGAAAAGTTTCAAAATAAGCCTATTTTTAAAAAGTCTGTGACAGGGGGCATCGATCTCCAAAAAGTGTCAATTTGGCACTTTAGTCGCACATCGATAACACTGATTGCTATTGCCGTTCACAACTGTTTTCAGTTGAATGTAGCCATTGAAAAAGTCGGAAATTCGATACAAATTTAGGTATATTAAGAATATTATGTTATTTTGATGATATTAAAATAGTTAAAAGCAAAAAATGGAAATCAGTTACGAATTATGTATTTCCGATGAGTCCGAGAATGCTGGTGCCAGACAACTGACAGACAACTACGCTTCCAATGTTGAGTTGGGTTGTGTCCCACAATACCAATTTACAACTCAAATTAATTACTGCAAACCAGGGCCATCTATTATTACTAAATTGGCGTAAGTATAAATTTTATGCGATACTTCTTTACATCTGTTTGGCGCACTGCGGTTGTAGTTATGGGACGTTATATATTTCACGATATACCTTTGCACTAATGCATTTGAGAACATACCCACACTTTGAACATTACCTCTCATCTGATGAAATAGCAGGTAACATCTTTGATGGTGTTGCATCTGGATCGAGGCGTCTTCTCTTGGCATTAATACTTGCATAAATGATTTCATTCGATTTGAAGTGCAGAGCGCAAACTTTCGATGATCCAGTTAGTTTAACTCCACACGCATTCATCCACTCCCTTCTTTGCGTAACATCTGATGGCACACGAAACATACCTACTTCATTGTTGTGGGTGCTTCTACATAAACAGCAAGTATGTGGCATTTTAAACGAATTTTTTTCTTTTTGTTCTTTAATTTCTAACACAATTATTTTTTGACCTGAAATCGAATTGTTTTATTTTGAAATCAATTTATAATGTTGCTAGTTTCAAATGGGTTAACGCCATGATGTAATAATGAATGTGACAGCTCGAAATCGAACTACCTTAGGTCAATTTTGTATTTTGGAAGTACAAGAAAAACGGGAAGAAAAAAAGCCTTTTAGTTGAAAAAGTACTAAATTGTATGCTTTCCCAACAGCGATTATCGGAATACGTATATATATGGCTTGGTAGTCTCATAAATTTGTAGATAATAAAAATTATAAAATAAGGAGTGTTTTTATTTACAGGAATATAATATGTTTAAAATTTTTGAGCTGATGAATACCCAGCTAGAACAGTATGGCTTATATAATTCCTTATATGTGTCGCATCACTAATAAAAGTATCCCTTATGAATTTGAAATGTTTCCCTTATATTGTACAGGCCAAATAGAGGAATTCATTTACGTGTGATCTTTTGTCTTTCATATGGGCTTCTCGTGCGCATATATCAGGTTTGATAGCTTTTGACCATACCAATAATGCCTCTTACTCAGTTTTACTAGATCAATTCGTGTTCTCGAGAAAAAAATCACGATTCAAAAATTTGAGTATAGCGGCCAAATTATTTTCTCAAAATTTTGAAAATTCTTCGTTTTTTGGCCTATATTTGCTTTGTATGGTATTTTCAACAAAATATAGGCCAAAAGGATAAATGTTCAAAATTTGGAGAAACAAGATTTTTCAGATTTTTGGATCGTGAATTTTTTTTTTCGGAGAACACGAATTTATCTAGTAAATCTGAGTATAAGGCATTATTGGTATGACCAATAGCTATCGAAACTGATATATTCGCACTATAGGTTTTTTTTTTGTGTTCACACAAGTTCACGTATATTAAGGATATATTTCAGAATTTATAATTGATACGTTGTGTTCATTTTAGTAAATCCACTTTGATTTTTAATTGTACAAAATTTATTATATACATACAGTATCGTTCATATCAATAGTAACCCCATTTCAAAGTGATATTATTTCCCCCTCATGATTATTTATTTATTTCTAAGAAGTTGCAATAAATATACAGTTAAATTTCTAGCAAAACCCATATAAACGCAATTTTAAAACTTCGTAGAAAACTACAAAAAATACAACAAACTTTCCCCCAAAATTCAAACTTTAGAATTTTTTTGAGCACTCAGTATATCCCCTTCAATTTTAGTCTAATTATATGCAAGTTTGAAGTGGCTAAAAATTACCGTTGATTTCTTAGAGTCGATATAAAAACGAATCGTGTTTATTCGTGTTCCATATAACGAAAAATGGGACTATATATCGATGGCTGGCTGGAAGATCGACCTATCTCGGCAGCCAGGTCGAAGACGCCCGATATCAGAAAATCTTTCATTGCCCTATTTCAAAATTTGGTTGAAAAACGCCCTATTTTAAAATTTGATTGAAAAATGTCCTATCTCAGAACTCGGTTCAAAAACACTTTATCTCAGCTGACGATTTAAAAACGCCTTATCTCAGCACATTTTCAATGTATTTTCATTTGAGGTAGGACTTTTTTGAAACGAATAATAATAATATCTTACTATATACATATCTAGTTTCAATATAAAAAAATTTATGTACACATCATTAATTGTGTATACATATCTAAGTCAATATATGTGATATGTATGTACATACATCTACATATCGTCGTTTAAAGTACAAAACCGTGTATCACTAAAATTCAAAACCGTGTATCAAGATAATGCAAGCCCACATATGCGAGGTTGCATAAATTACTTTCTAGAGAGTAAAAACACTCATATTTCAAAATGGTTATCTTTTTTTAAAAAGCAATCACATTTTTTGCTAGTATATTTCAGGAAAAATGGATAAGGATTGAGCCAGGAACTTATGTGAACAAATCCAATTTTTAGCAGCAAATGTCAGTTACGCGGTTTTGTACTATAAACGATGATATGCATATTAACAGGAACGCAGCAATCTAATACACGGGTGGAACAAGAACGCAGCATNTCACATTTTTTGCTAGTATATTTCAGGAAAAATGGATAAGGATTGAGCCAAGAACTTANGAATTTTTTTGAGCACTCAGTATATCCCCTTCAATTTTAGTCTAATTATATGCAAGTTTGAAGTGGCTAAAAATTACCGTTGATTTCTTAGAGTCGATATAAAAACGAATCGTGTTTATTCGTGTTCCATATAACGAAAAATGGGACTATATATCGATGGCTGGCTGGAAGATCGACCTATCTCGGCAGCCAGGTCGAAGACGCCCGATATCAGAAAATCTTTCATTGCCCTATTTCAAAATTTGGTTGAAAAACGCCCTATTTTAAAATTTGATTGAAAAATGTCCTATCTCAGAACTCGGTTCAAAAATACTTTATCTCAGCTGACGATTTAAAAACGCCTTATCTCAGCACATTTTCAATGTATTTTCATTTGAGGTAGGACTTTTTTGAAACGAATAATAATAATATCTTACTATATACATATCTAGTTTCAATATAAAAAAATTTATGTACACATCATTAATTGTGTATACATATCTAAGTCAATATATGTGATATGTATGTACATACATCTACATATCGTCGTTTAAAGTACAAAACCGTGTATCACTAAAATTCAAAACCGTGTATCAAGATAATGCAAACCCACATATGCGAGGTTGCATAAATTACTTTCTAGAGAGTAAAAACACTCATATTTCAAAATGGTTATCTTTTTTTAAAAAGCAATCACATTTTTTGCTAGTATATTTCAGGAAAAATGGATAAGGATTGAGCCAGGAACTTATGTGAACAAATCCAATTTTTAGCAGCAAATGTCAGTTACGCGGTTTTGTACTATAAACGATGATATGCATATTAACAGGAACGCAGCAATCTAATACACGGGTGGAACAAGAACGCAGCATAGCAGAAGCATACAAAAAATCTGCAAATAAATGGTTTTTTAGGTTTTTAACAAACAAAAACCTGCTTGCAACTTAATTCAACGTGTCTAAAGTACCACGAACACACTAATGCAAAGGCTCAACAGGAACGCAACACTATAAAACACGGGCGGAGCAATACACAGGCGGAGCAGGATCGCAGCACAGCAGAATCGTCCACAAAATCTGCGAATAAATGGTTCATTAGGTTTTGAAATAACAAAGAGCTGGTTCCAACTTACTGCAAAATATCTGCAGGATGATGCACATAATCAAATTCGGCCCCAGCTGCAGTTCACCAGAGAATGCTGCAAATGGAATGGTTCATGAATAAAGTCAAAATAATA